>NC_091364.1:21595971-21634090 GCF_038502225.1 Cherax quadricarinatus | reverse complement strand
CAAAGATAAGATAAAACCAATATTGCAAACTAGAAATACCGCAGGAAATAGCAAACAAGAGGACTCCACTAGCAATAGTGAGGATATATTACCAAAAACAACTGGTGGGAGCTTCATTGTTGGTGCTAGGGAGGATAGAAGTAAGACAGGGAAACATGCACCAACAGGGAATACAGTCACAGAAACCCAAGGCAAACGGAAACCAAGCCTGTGCACATACTATGCACTCGGTATCTGCTGGCATGGGAAATCTGGAAAAACAGATGGGACGTGCAACTATGACCACCCTAGAAAATGCCATGCCCATATGACAACAGGAAAATGCAAACTCCCTTCCTGTAAGCTTTTTCACCCTGAACTGTGTACCTCTTCAGTACAGGAAAGACTGTGCTATAACTTAAATTGCCAGGCATACCATCTAAAGGGGACAAAAAGATACAAAACATCCAGGCCATGGGAATACCTGGGTAGCCACAGCCACTCAAAAGGGAGAGGTTTTTTAGTGCCAGGAAGGAAAAAAAACTGGCAAGAAATGGCAGAAATCGTACACCAAATCCAGTCATTCCTGGAGTGGAACCACAGTCGATGGCCTCCACTCCAAACCAACAGATACAGATACTAATGCCGGAAAAAAAATCCCCCCCCCCAGTACCAACAATACCACCAGTCCGATAACATTCTTCTTTGCAAATATACAGGGTCTAAAGCCAGCAACAAACAACAAAATACCTTTCATCCGTGGACTGCTTGCAGAGGCAAAGGCAATGTTCGCGGCTTTCACTGAGACCCACATAAAGGATCACTTGGACAACGAAATATGGATCCCAGGTTACAACCTATACAGATGTGACAGAGTGAACAGGCAAAAGGAGGGGGGAGGTTGGCCTGTACATTGCAGAGTCACTTGTTTGCACAGAACTGCTAAATGCCTCAAATGATGTAGTGGAAGTTTTAGCAGTAAAGGTCGAGAACCAAAACCTAGTCATTGTGGTAGTCTACAAGCCTCCGGATGCAACATCCCAGCAATTCCAGGAACAGCTGTTAAAAATTGACCACTGTCTGGAAAACCTTCCAGCTCCTGCACCCAACATCTTGCTCCTGGGATATTTCAACTTAAGGCACCTAAAATGGAGGAATATAGCAAATAATATTGTTGCAGTAATAACACCAGGAGGCAGCTCTGATGAAAACTCACACTCACGCGAGCTTTTAAATCTCTGCACAAAATTCAATTTAAACCAGCAAATAATAGAGCCTACTAGACTGGAGAATACACTAGACCTCATCTTCACTAACAATGATGATCTGATAAGAAATGTCACCATATCAAAAACAATATACTCAGATCACAACATAATTGAGGTTCAGTCATGTATGCGCGGAGCCCCAGACCGACATAATGAGATTAGTCACGAGGGAGCATTCACCAAATTCAACTTCAATAACAAAAACATAAAGTGGGACCAAGTAAACCAAGTCCTAACCGATATAAGATGGGAAGATATACTAAGCAACACAGACCCCAACTTATGCCTAGAACAGATTAACTCGGTGGCACTCGATGTATGCACAAGGCTTATTCCTCTAAGAAAAAGGAGGAGTAGATGTAAAACAGAAAGAGACAGGCGCTCCCTTTACAGGCGACGGAAAAGAATAACAGAGCGGCTAAAAGAGGTCAATATATCTGAAATGCGTAGGGAGACACTGGTCAGAGAAATAGCAAGCATCGAACTTAAGCTAAAAGAATCCTTTAGGAGTCAGGAATCGCGGGAAGAACTAAAAGCCAAAAATGAAATCGAAAGAAACCCAAAGTATTTCTTCTCCTATGCCAAATCAAAATCGAGAACAACGTCCAGTATTGGGCCCCTACTTAAACAAGATGGGTCCTACACAGATGACAACAAGGAAATGAGTGAGCTACTCAAGTCCCAATATGACTCAGTTTTTAGCAAGCCGCTAACCAGACTGAGAGTCGAAGATCAAAATGAATTTTTTATGAGCCACAAAATTTGATTAACACAAGCCTATCCGATGTTATCCTGACGCCAAATGACTTTGAACAGGCGATAAATGACATGCCCATGCACTCTGCCCCAGGGCCAGACTCATGGAACTCTGTGTTCATCAAGAACTGCAAGAAGCCTCTATCACGAGCCTTTTCCATCCTATGGAGAGGGAGCATGGACACGGGGGTCGTCCCACAGTTACTAAAAACAACAGACATAGCCCCACTCCACAAAGGGGGCAGTAAAGCAACAGCAAAGAACTACAGACCAATAGCACTAACATCCCATATCATAAAAATCTTTGAAAGGGTCCTAAGAAGCAAGATCACCACCCATCTAGAAACCCATCAGTTACACAACCCAGGGCAACATGGGTTTAGAACAGGTCGCTCCTGTCTGTCTCAACTATTGGATCACTACGACAAGGTCCTAAATGCACAAGAAGACAAAAAGAATGCAGATGTAATATATACAGACTTTGCAAAAGCCTTCGACAAGTGTGACCATGGCGTAATAGCGCACAAAATGCGTGCTAAAGGAATAACAGGAAAAGTCGGTCGATGGATCTATAATTTCCTCACTAACAGAACACAGAGAGTAGTCGTCAACAGAGTAAAGTCCGAGGCAGCTACGGTGAAAAGCTCTGTTCCACAAGGCACAGTACTCGCTCCCATCTTGTTCCTCATCCTCATATCCGACATAGACAAGGATGTCAGCCACAGCACCGTGTCTTCCTTTGCAGATGACACCCGAATCTGCATGACAGTGTCTTCCATTTGTGACACTGCAAGGCTCCAGGCGGACATCAACCAAATCTTTCAGTGGGCTGCAGAAAACAATATGAAGTTCAACGATGAGAAATTTCAATTACTCAGATATGGTAAACATGAGGAAATTAAATCTTCATCAGAGTACAAAACAAATTCTGGCCACAAAATAGAGCGAAACACCAACGTCAAAGACCTGGGAGTGATCATGTCGGAGGATCTCACCTTCAAGGACCATAACATTGTATCAATCGCATCTGCTAGAAAAATGACAGGATGGATAATGAGAACCTTCAAAACTAGGGAGGCCAAGCCCATGATGACACTCTTCAGGTCACTTGTTCTATCTAGGCTGGAATATTGCTGCACACTAACAGCACCTTTCAAGGCAGGTGAAATTGCCGACCTAGAAAATGTACAGAGAACTTTCACGGCGCGCATAACTGAGATAAAACACCTCAATTATTGGGAGCGCTTGAGGTTCCTAAACCTGTATTCCCTGGAACGCAGGAGGGAGAGATACATGATTATATACACCTGGAAAATCCTAGAGGGACTAGTACCGAACTTGCACACGAAAATCACTCACTACGAAAGCAAAAGACTTGGCAGACGATGCACCATCCCCCCAATGAAAAGCAGGGGTGTCACTAGCACGTTAAGAGACCATACAATAAGTGTCAGGGGCCCGAGACTGTTCAACTGCCTCCCAGCACACATAAGGGGGATTACCAACAGACCCCTGGCTGTCTTCAAGCAGGCACTGGACAAGCACCTAAAGTCAGTTCCGGATCTGCCGGGCTGTGGCTCGTACGTTGGTTTGCGTGCAGCCAGCAGCAACAGCCTGGTTGATCAGGCTCTGATCCACCAGGAGGCCTGGTCACAGACCGGGCCGCGGGGGCGTTGACCCCCGGAACTCTCTCCAGGTAAACTCCAGGTAAGACCCAATCTAACTGTTATTTTTTTAAAAATACACTACCTAACAGAATACTCCATTCTACTGAATGTACAGCAATGCATGCAACCATATGACCTGTCTTTGTAATACTCATTTGTGCTTTATTGTTGTCTGTTTACAGTAATGTTTTATCACTGATTACATCATTGCTTAGTTAATCTTAAGTTAATGTTAAGCCAGCCCGTAATGCTATGCATACAAGTGGCTTTGGCATGCTGCTCTTACCTGTATTTTTTTGTACCTCTGTATGTTCAAATTATAAAATAAATAAATAAATAAATAAATGGATCTAAACAGGAGTCTTCTGGCAGGGCTGCATCTGCTCTTGTTGCCACCTCCCTTGTTAAGAACCATAATAAACTTGTTGAGTTAGGCATAAGAATTAACAACTGGGCGTCTACACTGCAAACTGAATTGTTTGCAATCCTAATGGCGCTAAAGCTAACCTATGAGCTTGACTCTATCATCATTACTGATTCTATGTCATCATTGAAGGCTCTTGACTCATATAATGACTCCAACAACATGCTCATTGGGGAAGCCAGGTATAGATACTCAAGAATCTGGGACAGAGAAATTAATGTACAATTGCTATGGATCCCATCACACATTGGATTACCCCTTCATGATAAAGTTGATATGTTAGCCAAGAAGATTACCCTGAAGAAGAAAGTAGAATATAACTTTGGCATATCTGTGTCTAGCATTAGGAATAATATTAGGAAAGAAGTAAATAATGAAAATGATTGTTATAGGAATGCTGTTAGAAGCCTGAGTAGATCTATAACCCACTATGATAACATGAATGTAGATAAGTATGTTTATGGAACAACTTGCAATGTGAACAGACTGACTGATGTTGTAGTGGCCAGACTTAGGCTTGGTTACAAGTACTTCTGGCAGTTTGGGAGACACACAGATGATGATCAAACTAAATGCAAATTATGTTATCAGGCATATGGTCACTGTCTTGAACACTATGTGCTTAATTGTCCACTTATTGAGGAATATAGAGATAGTATAACAGCCTATGTGACATGTCAAGATATTTTATTAATGAAAATATGATACCAAATATACTAAGCAAATTTCCTAAATTTGCTTGTAACAGATAAGTGAACTGTAGTTGTGTAGAAATAAACCCATATATACACCTGTTAACCCTTTTGGGGAATAGTTCCTAGGCCTTTTGTGTATCCATATGCTCTTGCACTACTTTAATTTAATATCTTGATTATGCACATCATACCCATCCTATGGGCGGTAGTCAAAAGATTACAGAGGTACATAATGGGTCCAGGGACTGGGCCCCAAAGTTTTGATAGCTAAGTTACAAAGGTAATGAACTCCATGTAGATATGGTATGCGCTACCGTCCACAGGATAAATATGGAGTGCACAATAAACTAGCCACTTTAGTGGCAAAATCTAATCTACTTAGCAAATCAATATTGTAATTACACACTGTCAGCTATGCATGGAAATAAACTTATAACATGTCATTCACACATTGTAAACTATGCAAAGATATAAAAAAAATTAATTTTAACGGAGTAGTTACTGGATACGGCTTATGATGTCAGTGGCCTTTATAAACCCAACAAAGAAAGTAAGATACGGCTCATGGTGTCAGTGGCCTTTATAAACCCAACAAAGAAAGTAAGATACGGCTCATGGTGTCAGAGGCCTTTATAAACCCAACAAAGAAAGTAAGATACGGCTCATGGTGTCAGAGGCCTTTATAAACCCAACAAAGAAAGTAAGATACGGCTCATGGTGTCAGTGGCCTTTATAAACCCAACAAAGAAAGTAAGATATGGCTCATGGTGTCAGAGGCCTTTATAAACCCAACAAAGAAAGTAAGATACGGCTCATGGTGTCAGAGGCCTTTATAAACCCAACAAAGAAAGTAAGATACGGCTCATGGTGTCAGAGGCCTTTATAAACCCAACAAAGAAAGTAAGATACGGCTCATGGTGTCTATGGAAAATTTTCTAGGGTGCTTACCTGTATGTACCTCAACATTATATACATACCAGTAATCTCATTGGGAGACAATCATATTGTTTACCGTAGTCACCCCGTGTAGACATGTGAGAAAACTTAACCACCCCTGGTCGCACCAAGTGGTCCCCTCGACCTCACAATCTTATCCATATCTATCCAAGACCAGTATGGATTGGGTAGCACCCACAAGTACGGTGCTACTAATTAATTGTGGACTGTATAGATTATATTAGTTTAGCTGAATGAAGGGGAGGGGGGTAGGATACACCTGGATACATCCATCAAGGAAAACATTTATACATAATCCCACCACTTACCAGATGTTCTCTGGTGGTCACTTGATGTAGTTGGATCACTCATAACCTATCTAATTACAACATAACACCACTGGCCAGCATAGGTTTGTTATAACTAGAAGGGTTACTTAACTGTGGGTGATTGATACTCCTTATTTCTTCCATTCACCATCTCAGTTTCGATGTCCTGCTACACCGACACGGTTCTCATTCCGGCAGGATGAGGTATCCGTCGGTTTGTCCCGGTTAGAAGTCGTGATTCCATAAATCTCCATTATCCCCGGTACGAGAGTCACACGTTCACTCGGAGCAAGGCGCTCTATTTCACATCCCGCATTCTCTTAACTCAATGTTATTATCACTGATTACATTACCATTCACAAGACGATTTAACGTCTCATAACTATTATACAAATTAGAGGTCACTCCATTAAGATCTGAGGCCGATGAGCAAGGATTAACACACGGGTATGTCCCCTGGACACACCCTGGCCGTGCACCTGCCACCCGGTCCTACTCTTATCACACTTTTTACCACTCTATTACCGTGGTCCCGTAAATCACGTTCCCTCACTCTCCACCAGGAACAGTTACGACACTTCTTATTATGAAATGAGGCCTATATTAATCCTTAGGCCGCCGTGAATGTCAATTTCGTGGTTCCATGCTTTCTCAGCTTCTTCACCACATTCAAAACAATCCGCGCCTCTCCCCCCCCGCACATCCGCGCATGCGCAAAGGGAACTCTTGGTTCTACTCTTATTTTCAAATACATTTTTGACCCATATAGACACATTAAACACCTATTAGGCACTATAGTTTCGGAAAATTAAAAAATTTTCCACAGTGTCAGAGGCCTTTATAAATCCAACAAAGAAAGTAAGATATGGCTCATGGTGTCAGAGGCCTTTATAAACCCAACAAAGAAAGTAAGATACAGCTCATGGTGTCAGTGGCCTTTATAAATCCAACAAAGAAAGTAAGATACGGCTCATGGTGTCAGTGGCCTTTATAAACCCAACAAAGTAAGATACGGCTCATGGTGTCAGAGGCCTTTATAAACCCAACAAAGAAAGTAAGATACGGCTCATGGTGTCAGAGGCCTTTATAAACCCAACAAAGAAAGTAAGATACGGCTCATGGTGTCAGTGGCCTTTATAAATCCAACAAAGAAAGTAAGATACGGCTCATGTTGTCAGTGGCCTTTATAAACCCAACAAAGTAAGATACGGCTCATGGTGTCAGTGGCCTTTATAAACCCAACAAAGAACAAGTCTTTTAACACGGTTTGTCTCAGTAACTGTAAGACAAAATGAACAGTTTTCACTATTTACTGTGAACTCGCTGTTGACTGAGGTGAGTAGCAATGGTGGTATAATGCTCTTTGAGAAATTAATTTAATTATTTCAGAAAACTAAAGAAATATATTATTCCTGTGCTATGTACTTCTCACGATAATAATATCGTTATTTACTACAAGTACATGTACAAGGTATACAAGTACATGTACAAGGTATACAAGTACATGTACAAGGTATACAAGTACATGTACAAGGTATACAAGTACATGTACAAGGTATACAAGTACATGTACAAGGTATACAAGTACATGTACAAGGTATACAAGTACATGTACAAGGTATACAAGTACATGTACAAGGTATACAAGTACATGTACAAGGTATACAGGCCATAGCTGACATCAGCTGGAGTGATCATGTCAGAGGATCTCACCTTCAAGGACCATAACATTTGTAAAGTAAAAGGACACAAGTGCAACTAATGTGACATTTTATTGTGGCAACGTTTCGCTTGATAAAGCTTCTGGAGAGCGAAACGTTGCCACAATAAAATGTCACATTAGTTGCACTTATGTCCTTTTACTTTACATATTGTCGGTAATTCTATCAACTTTATTACGACCATAACATTGTATCAATCACATCTGCTAGAAAAATGACAGGATGAATAATGAGAACCTTCAAAACTAGGAATGCCAAGCCCATGATGACACTCTTCAGGTCACTTGTTCTATCTAGGCTGGAATATTGCTGCACACTAACAGCACCTTTCAAGGCAGGTGAAATTGCTGACCTAGAAAATATACACAGAACCTTCACGGCTCGCATAACGGAGATAAAACACCTCAATTACTTGGAGCGCTTGAAGTTCCTGAACCTGTATTCCCTGGAACACAGGCGGGAGAGATACATGATTATATACACCTGGAAAATCCTAGAGGGACTAGTACCGAACTTGCACACGAAAATCACTCACTACGAAAGCAAAAGACTTGGCAGACGATGCAACATCCCCCCAATGAAAAGCAGGGGTGTCACTAGCACGTTAAGAGACCATACAATAAGTGTCAGGGGCCTGAGACTGTTCAACTGCCTCCCAGCATACATAAGGGGGATTACCAATAGACCCCTGGCAGTCTTCAAGCTGGCACTGGACAAGCACCTAAAGTCGGTACCTGACCAGTCGGGCTGTGGCTCGTACGTTGGTTTGCGTGCAGCCAGCAGTAACAGCCTGGTTGATCAGGCTCTGATCCACCAGGAGGCCTGGTCACAGACCGGGCCGCGGGGGCGTTGACCCCCGGAACTCTCTCCAGAGAGACTTCTGCAAACTTCTGCAAATACTACTATATAGAAAGCCGCTTGTTAGGCTGAGCATTTACTGCAAATTAGGTCAGTTTTGTCCCAGGATGCGACCTGAGTCAGAATAGAATGCAGTTTGCACCCACTTTCCACAAGTAGTGTTATGAAACCCCATTTTTTTTAATCAAAATATTCTAACACCTAATTTTCATTTTATTTTGTTAATCTGAAAGCAGTGAATTGTCAGTTATTCAAACACAACCTTATAGTTTGTACTTTTACTAGACACCTCAAGACCTTCATCTTGTTTGCTTAAAAAAGTAACAGTTCTTTTTTTTTTTATTTGTAACTGTCTTTTACCATCCTCTATTAGTATAGAACTATATTTTTAACAGTCTATTGTGTTCCCTCTATAATAAGGTTAGTGCAATACAATCCAAAATTAGCTGCAAGTGGTACACAGTTTGCTCTTTATATCTCATTCGTCCCGGCTGGTCAGCCGGCCAGTTGACAGTGTGAGCTAAAATTGAAATGTCTTAGCATGAAGTGTTTAGCAAAAGCTATAAATTTGTTTAATGAGTCCCAGTTATGTCTTGCTAATCACTCATTCTTTTTTTTTACAGATAATCATTAGAGTGCAAGAACACATTCCATGCCAGCACCCAGTATAAACTCAGGGAACATTATAAATAAAACTTCAAGCAAGAAGATAGGGAAACACTCATTTTTACCATTGTGTCAATATCACATGATCATCTAGCAGGCAAAACAGAAGATCAAATAGGAATAAAATCATATTGGTGTTCATTGTGCCTAAAGAATACTAACTGTAACTCTAAATTTATTATACACATGAGTAGCCATACAGGTGAGAGACCATATAATTGTTCAGAGTGTCAAAAACAATTTTCACAAGAAGGCTATTTAAAAATGCACATGAATCTTCATACAGGAGAGAAAAAACACCTGTGCTCAAGGAAACATCATCAGTGTTCAGTTTGTGTGAAGAATTTTGCACAAAAACACTTTCTAGATGATCATATTAAAATTCATACCGGAGAGATGCCATACCAGTTTATGGAATCTCAAAACGGCTTTAAAAATAAATCTAAATTGATGAGACTCATGCAGGTCCATAAAAGAAAGAAATCATACCCTTGTACTGAATGTCAAAAGACCTATAAAGTAAAATCTAATCTAGTTCTCCATATGAAAGTTCACCAAAAGACATCATACCGCTGCTCTGAGTGTCTAATTTGCTTCAAAGAAAAATATGAGTTAGTGAAACACATGAGGAACCATACAGGAGAGAAACCATATAAATGCTCAAAGTGTTTAAAAAATTTTGCACAAAGCTCTGAATTAGTAGAACACTTGAGGGACCATACAGGAGAGAAACAATATAAATGCTCAAAGTGTTTAAAAAATTTTGCACAAAGCTCTGAATTAGTAGAACACATGATGGACCATACAGGAGAGAAACCATATAAATGCTGCGAGTGTCCAAAGACTTTTAAACAAAAATTAATATTAGTAAAGCACATGAGGAATCATTCTCTAAGGAAACCATATGAATGCTCAGAATGTCTAAAGAAGTTTAATAACAAATCTGATTTAGTAATACACATGAGGAAGCATACAGGGGAGAGACCATATCAGTGCTCAAATTGTCTGAAGAAGTTTTCTAGGAAACGTCATTTAGTAAAACACACCAAGATTCATACACAGACCAAACCAGGTCAGTGCTCTCGAGTTCCTAAAAGCCTTTTAGTGTTAAACATTTAAGCAAAATACGAATATTCATTCATAACACTAAGCTTAGGTTGAGACTATATGACAGAATGAGGTAATATTAACCCCCCTTTTAACTGTCAAACTGTTGATGAACTCATTACTGCTAGCACTCCAGACATTGATCAGTGCACTGTTTTTCCTGCATTCAAATGTCACACCAGAAGCCTGATAAGCTAGGCAGTATAGAATGGGTCTTGACACTCAGTGTATTAAAAAAGTCTGGGACCACTTAGTACCTTGTGGGAGCACCAGTTCAATTGAGTGCCAGCTACAGCCCTGGTGGCCTGGTGGCTAAAGCTCTTGCTTCACACACTGAGGGGCCTGGGTTTGATTCCTGGCGGGGTGGAAACATTTCGACGCGTTTCTTCACACCTGTTGCCATGTTCACCTAGCAGCAAGTAGGTACCTGGGTGTTAGTCGACTGGTGTGGGTCGCATCCTGGGGGACAAGATTAAGGATCCCAATGGAAATAAGACAGACAGTCCTCAATGACGCACCGACTTTCTTGGGTTATTCTGGGTAGGTAACCCTCCGGGGTTAAAAATCTGAAGAAAATCTTCTCTAGCATGGCAAACCCTAGTGATTCATTTTCCTCTTTTCAGGAGGAAAGTGATGTTGACCTTGAATTTAGTGACTTTGAGACGAATAAGATTTTTGTTTGGATTTTTAACCCTGGAGGGTTATCCATCCAGGATAACCCAAGAAAGTCAGTGCATCATCTAGGGCCTGTATATCTTACTTCCATCGGGGTCCTTAAATCTTGTTAACCAGGATGTGACCCACACCAGTTGACTGACACTCGGATACCTACTTGCTTGCTAGGTGAACGGAACAGGTGTAAAGAAACATGCCCAATGTTCCACTTTTGCCAGGGATCGAACTACAGACACAATTTGTGAGAGGTGAAAGTGTTGTCTACCAGGCCACAAGTGGTTGAGGAAATTTTCAAAAACCTAAATAACCCATGTGTAGCATCCTTTCACATTTGATGTCCTGGTAGTGGAATCCTTCCAGAATGTCCTATTACTGATGCCCCGAGTTAGTAGAGACAGAGAGAGACAATTCTTCAACACGTGTTATATATATTTGGCTGGCTGATGCTGGCTAGTTGGCTCTGACTGGCTGTGTTCATCTCTCTTATAAAGAGTCATTTATGAACCTGATTGTCAGCTAGACAAGCAGGTATTACAGATGTTGCAGAATAGTGATGGCTACACAGTTGGAAAGAAACTACTGTCACTAAAATGTGTATATTCCTTGTCACAGTCATGCTTATACTTCATATTACACACAGAAAATTTACCTGTTTTTTTTTTTCCAAAATATTCGGAGTGCTAGCGAAGATGTGTTCATTAAAATCTTGATGGTTAATGATTAAAGTATAAGAAATTGTATCTAGTTCACTAGTGATGTGCTATCACAGTTTGTTTCAGAAAATCATGAAGGCAACAACACTTGCAGTGTTTAATGCACTCTTTAAGTATTTAAGATCTATTCTTACTAGGAATTTAATAATGCACTTCGTATAGAGAACGAAGCAGATCATTATGAATAGTACTTGGTCATGCAGAAAGAACTGAGAAAGATAAATCAATAAAAAACAGTCAATCAGTCTGGAGTAGGTGAAAGGTTGAGGTGGGGCATATAAAAAAAATATATACAAGTGTAAATAAAATATTGAGTTGAACGTCTAGCATATATGTATGTCCTCTTTAAGAGGGTGCTCTTTGTTCCAGTAAAGAGGCTTTTGGTTTGAGGAACTGGACCTTTTGGTCTTCCTCCGACCAATCTTAATTACCCCCCATTCCTGCCCTGCTCCATTCCTCCTCCTTTACCCATCTTTTCCCCTTCCTTTCACATTTTTAGCCTTTAGGGTTCTTCCCTCAGGAATTCTAGCTCCTAGGTTGAGGAAAGGATGTCATTATACATCCCATTCCATTGAGGTCCTTGGTGGTGGTGTTTGCTGGGGAATATGGATCATCTGGAAGACGTCCCAATTCCCCTCCCGAGTTCTGGAGGGTGGCATAAGATGTCCTTTAGGTGACAGGTGTATCTCTGGAGCCTGCCTGTTGTAATGATGCAAATCAACCCCTTGAACCATACCTATGATAAGGTATGATAAATATTCGTTTTGAAGATTTCACAATTGTCCTTAATGTGTACTTCCTTCCTAAATTCTTCCCTATTTATTGTGTGTATATTCTTGTAACTCAGGTGTAGGAAATATATCCAGTATAATTAAACTATAAACCCTGTAATGTCATACCATCCTTTTCATTGAAATGTAATGGAGAACAGTTGCAAATGTTTAATTGAGAAAGTATTATTATCATATTACTATTATTACTGAACATCTGTAGATGACTTGAAAATATCCATCATAATACAAAAACTGTAAATTGACTGTAGAAAATGTTTCATGGTGATGTTCTATTATCATTGATTCCAGTATGATTACACAAGAATATTTGTTTAGCTGATACGACCTTCTACATGATATTTGGGAACAGAGCAACAAATGTCCAATTAAATATTTTTTTTTTATTAACACATTGGCCGATTCCCACCAAGGCAGGGTGGTCCAAAAAAGAAAAACTTTCATCATCATTCACTCCATCACTGTCATGCCAGAGGGGCGCTTTACACTACAGTTTTAAAACTGCAACATTAACACCCCTCCTTCAGAGTGTAGACACTGTACTTCCCATCTCCAGGACTCAAGTCCGACCTGCCGGTTTCCCTGAATCCCTTCATAAATGTTACTTTGCTCACACTCCAACAGCACGTCAAGTATTAAAAACCATTTGTCTCCATTCACTCCTATCAAATACACTCATGCACGCTTGCTGGAAGTCCAAGCCCTTCGCACACAAAACCTCCTTTACCCCCTCCCTCCAACCCTTCCTAGGCTGACCCCTACCCCGCCTCCCCTCCACTACAGATTTATACACTCTCGAAGTCATTCTGTTTTGTTCCATTCTCTACATGTCCAAACCACCTCAACAACCCCTCGTCAGCCCTCTGGATAATAGTTTTGGTAATCCCAAACCTTCTAATTTCCGAACTATGAATTCTCTGTATTATATTCACACCACACATTGCCCTCAGACATGACATCTCCACTGCCTCCAGTCTTCTCCTCATTGCAACATTCATTACCCATGCTTCACACCCATACAAGAGTGTTGGTACAACTATACTCTCATACATTCCCCTTTTTGCTTCCACGGACAAAGTTCTTTGTCTCCACAGACTCCTAAGTGCACCACTCACTCTTTATCCCTCATCAGTTCCGTGATTCACCTCATCCTTCATAGACCCATCTGCTGACACGTCCACTCCTAAATATCCGAATACATTCACCTCCTCCATACTCTCTCCCTCCAATCTGATATCCAATCTTTTGTCACCTAATCTTTTTGTTATCCTCATAACCTTACTCTTTCCTATATTCACTTTTAATTTTCTTCTTTTACATACCCTACCAAATTCATCGACCAACCAATGGTTCTCCCATTGCTAAGCAAAATGAAGGAAAATTCCAAGGTCTGTTCCTTGACTGCAACTTGAAATTCAATATCCACATCTGACACATAAAAAAATGTTCAAATCATTTGGCATCCTCCAAGATATGCTTCTATATACCTCAAACAGCACTACTCACATTATACTAATCAGTCCCTGCCTGACTTAATCCAATTTGTGCCTGGGGATCTGCTACAGCAAATCACTAAGTGAATAGGATTGGCAGAGCATGTATAGTTCCTCTGTATAAAGGCAAGGGGGACAAAAGAAAGTGTAAAGATTACAGGGGAATAAGTCTGTTGAGTATACCTGGTAAAGTGTATAGTATAGTTATTATTGAAAAAATTAAAGGACAGAAAGAAAGATCTCAATAACTCAACAGAAAGCAGCAGTAAGTTATTACTCTGCATTTCAGAGGCCTAAACTTACTTAATATACATAACATTCACTCATACTACTGTGCACACTACATGTACAGAACATTAAACTATCAATCCTGACCAGAAACACTTGGTTGATAGTTGCCAAAGGACTCATGGGCATACCTGGAATATACCTGGAGAGGGTTTTGGGGGGCAACCTTTCCCACAGCCCAGTCTGAGACTAAGTCTTGTGGTGGATCAGTCTGATCAACCAGGCTGATTCTGCTGGAAGCGTGTAAACATATGAACCACAGCCCGGCTGAGCAGGCACTGACGTTAGGTGCCTGTTCAGCTCCTTCTTGAAGATAGCCAAAGGTCTATTGGTAATCCCACTTATTTATGCTGGGAGGCAGTTAAATAGTCTTGAGCCCCCGACACCTATTGTGCTGGTTCTCAGTGTACACATGGTGCCCCTGCTTTTCTTGGGGGAAATGTTGCATCTCCTGCCAAGTCTTTTGCTTTAGCAGGGAGTGATTTTTGTGTGCAAGTTGGTACTAATCCCTCTAGGATTTTCCAAGTGTATATTATGTATCTTTCTCACTTGCATTCCAGGGAATATAAATTAAGAGACTTCAACCATTCCCAGTATTTTAGGTGCTTTATTGTACTTATGTGTGCCATGAATGTTCTCTGTACATTCTTCAGGTCAGCAGTTTCGCTTGCCTTGAAGGGGGGCAGTTAGTGTGCAGAAATATTCCGGCCTAGTGAGGACAGGCATGGGCTTGGCATCCCTAGTTTTGAAGGTTCTTATTATGCATCCTACCATTTTTCTAGCAGATGAGGTAGATAGATTGTTGTGGTCTTCAAAGGTGATATACTATTTTCTGCAGCCCATTTAAAGATCTAGTTAATGTCAGCTTGGAGTCTAGCAGTTTTTTCGATGGAGGTCACTATCATGGCAATTCGGGTATCATCCGCCAAGGAAGACATGGAGCTATGGTTTACAGCTGTCAGATATGAGGATGAGGAACAGGATGGGAGTGAGGAATGTGCCTTGTGCAACAGAGCTTTTCAGTGTGGCCATCTCAGACTTTAATCTGTTTACTATTACTCTGTGTTCTATTTGTCAGGAACTTATAGATCTAGCTAAAAACTTTTCCTGTTATTCCTTTATCATGGAGTTTGTGCACTATTACACCATGGTTGTACTTGTCAAATGCTTTCACAAAGTCTGTGTATACAGGTTGGCCATCACTAATCCAGTTCCATCAGTAATCCGGCAATACTTGGCCAAATTGCCAATTTCTGGCCACTTTATTGGGTAGTTGAAACAGGTGAATGGGCTGTTTCTTGTACTCAGTTGACAGAATAGAAATAAGTAAATGAGTAAGTTTATTCAGGTATACACAAATACAGTTACATAGATTATCATATATTACAACCCAGGATTCCAAATGGCCTGTTATCCCGGGTGTAATGGGAGCAAAATAAACACAGCAGAAAAAGTTTAGACTTATTTTATCCTTCACCAATTTAGAACAGCAATATGTACACTATGTACAGTGATAAGTATAGTGCACTCCACGGTAAGCAAAGCAGAAATAGAAGCCACAAGATAGCAGACCGTGCTTCAACCAGCTCTAGAATGGGAATGACAAGGGCAGACAGGAGAGCGGTACCCACATAACCTCTGCGATTGCCAAAACCATCTTCTTATTGGCTAAAACCTGGTCACTAGTTGAACGACGGGGCCCCATCATCAACTCTTAGCAACCTGGTTCGCTGGTTGGGGGAGATAGCCTGTAAATGAGGGTGTGTACATGCGCCGAATAAAGGTTACGTACTCTTTGCATGCCACATCATACATAGCAGCATATGTGTTTTGAACTTAGGATAACTCAAAAAAGTTAGACAAAGTGACTTACAGTGGTCCCCCGCTTTTCGTAGTCCCCGGCAATCGTAAAATTCGCCAATCATAGGGGTATTTTCGTATAAACATGGACTCGCTTTTCATAGGTTGACTCGCGAGTCATAGTTCGTCCGGGACGCGTACCCACTGCGTGAGCCGGGGCGGCAGCCAGTCTGGCATTGTTTACCAGTGAGCAAAGGTCCCCTCACGTGCTCCAGCGAAATATTTCATAATATTCCATTTATTTTAGTGCTTGCAAGTACTAAATAAGCTACCATGGCTCCAAAGAAAGCTCCTAGTGCCAAACCTGTGGTAAAGAAGGTGAGAAATACGATTGAATTTAAGAAAACCATCATTGAACAATATGAAAGTGGTACAAGTGTGGCTGAACTGTCCAGGATGTATAAGAAACCCTACACAACCTTATGTTCCATAGTGGCCAAGAAAAAGGAAATAAAGGATGCTGTTGTTGCAAAGGGAGTAACTATGCTGACAAAAATGAGATCACCAGTACTGGAAGAGGTTGAGAAGTTATTATTGGTGTGGATAAATTAGAAACAATTAGCAGGAGATACTCTTATGACTTCGATTATTTGTGAAAAGGCTAGGCAGTTGCATGAAGATTTGGTAAAGAAATTGCCTGCAAATAGTGGTGAAGTGAGTGAATTTAAGGCCAGCAAAGGCTGGTTTGAGGGATTTAAGAACCGCACTGGCATACACAGTGTGGTAAGGCATGGTGAGGCTGCCAGTTCGGACCACAAGGCGGCTGAAAAATACAGTGGACCCCCGGTTAACGATATTTTTTCACTCCAGAAGTATGTTCAGGTGCCAGTACTGACCGAATTTGTTCCCATAAGAAATATTGTGAAGTAGATTAATCCATTTCAGACCCCCAAACATACATGTACAAACGCACTTACATAAATACACTTACATAATTGGTCACATTCGGAGGTAATCGTTATGCGGGGGTCCACTGTATGTGCATGAATTCCAGGAGTACATAGAGGCTGAAGGACTGAAACCTGAACAAGTGTTCAATTGTGACGAAACAGGCCTCTTTTGGAAGAAAATGCCAAAGAGGACCTTCATTACACAAGAGGAAAAGGCAATGCCAGGACACAAGCCTATGAAAGACAGGCTGACGCCATACAAAACATCCATACTTATTACTGCACCTATTACATACATAGAACACTTAACTCTGATATTAACCCTCCCCTCAAACATCTCCTTGCCAACCTCAACAGAACACATGACCATAACACAAGGCACAGATCACTCTTTGATGTTCCTCGTGTCCATCTCACACTATGCAAAAACTCAATGCACATAAAAGGCCCTAAAATCTGGAATTCATTACCTGTAAATATAAAAGAAACACAACCTGTTTATAAATTCAAGTCTCTTCTCAAAGATTACTTACTCACCCAAAACCAAATAAATACTGAATAACTGAACATTATAAATTGTATATCTTAAATGTTTCTCACAATTATATCACATAAATGTTAAACCTAAAACCCAATCTAACTTTATTATTTTTTAAATACACTACCTAACAGAATCACTACCTAACTGAATGCAACCATATGACCTGTCTTTGTAATACTCACTTGTGCTTTATAGTTATCTGTTTACATTAATGTTTTATCACTGATTTCATCATTGCTTAGTAGCAGCCCTGTATAGTCCTTGTGGCTTAGCGCTTCTTTTTGATTATAATAATAATAATAATCATTGCTTAGTTAATCTTAAGTTAATTTTAAGCCAGCCCGTAATGCTATGCATAGTATAAGTGGCTTTGGCATACTGCTCTTATCTGTATTTTTTTTGTACCTCTGTATGTGTGCACAAATTGGAAATAAATAAATAAATAAATAAATAAATAAATAAATGTTCTGTGCTAATGCTAGTGGGGATTTCAAAGTGAAGCCATTACTAGTGTACCATTCTGAAAATCCCAGAGTGTTCAGGAAAAACAATGTTATGAAGAGTAAATTGTGTGTGTTTTGGAAATCTAATAGTAAGGCATGGGTCACGAGGGAAATTTTCATCGAGTGGTTCAATGAAGTGTTTGGCCCTAGTGTGAAGGAGTATCTCCTGGAAAAGAAATTGGATCTCAAGTGCCTGCTAGTACGGACAATGCACCTGCTCATCCTCCAAACTTGGATGACCTAATTTTCGAGGAGTTTGGGTTCATCACAGTAAAGTTCTTGCCCCCGAATACCACTCCTCTCCTCCAACCCATGGACCAGCAGGTTATTGCAAACTTTAAAAAAACTCTAAACAAAAGCAGTGTTTCACAGGTGCTTGACTGTGACCACAGACACTCGCTTGACCCTAAGGGAATTTTGGAGAGAACACTTCAGCATCCTCCACTGCATAACCCTTATAGGTATGGCTTGGGAGGGAGTGACTACCAGGACTTTGAACTCTGCCTGGAGAAAATTGTGGCCAGATTGTGTCGACAAGAGGGATTTTGAAGGATTTGGGACTGACCCTAATGAGCCTATGTCTGTTGTAAAATCAATTGTGGCACTGGGGAGTTCCATGGGGTTGGATGCGAGTTTGGAGGATGTGGAAGAATTGGTGGAAGACCACAATGAAGAGCTCACCACTGAGGAGCTGCAACAGCTTCAGCAGGAAGAGCAACACATCGCAGCTCAGAATCTTGCTGCAGAGGAGGAGGAAGAGAGATGGAAGAAGGTGCCTTCTTCAGAAATTAAAGAGATTTTTACTATGTGGGGTAAGATGGAAAGCTTTATGGAGAAACATCACCCTAACAAGGTTGTTGCAAGCCAGGTTGGCAACATGTACAGTGACAAAGTCTTGGGCATTTTAGGGAAGTGTTAAAGAGACGCCAGAAACAGAGCTCTCTCCACAGTTATTTTGTGAGACAGGACTCCACTGACTCTTAAGGTGGTCCTAGTGGCATTAAGAAACAGAGAAGAGAAGCAACCCCAGAAAAGCAAATGGTACCTGAGGTGTTGATGGAAGGGGATTCCCCTTCCAAACTATAAACAATCCACTCTCTCTCCTCCTCCAGTCTCCCATACACTAAGAAGAATCTCCAATAAAGGTAAGTGTTATGCTGTTAATGTTTCATTCATCATTTCTCATTGTATTGTTTATGTACTACATGTATATTTCATGTTAAAAATTTTTCGTTTTAATACTTCTGGGTGTCAGGAACGGATTAATTGTATTTACATTATTTCTTATGGGGAAAATTGATTCGTAAATCGTAAATTTTGTTTATAGTAACGGCTCCAGGAACGGATTAATTACAAAAAACGAGGGACCACTGTATTTCTATTGAGGTCCTTAAAGACCATCATGTAGTCAATGGGTTTGAACGCATAATAAACCAGCTAGCTATTTTGTATAACAAACCAGAAACAAGAAGAGATCTTGCAAGAACCCTTGCAAGGTCTATTCTTGCAAGAGTTGCACTGAAGCAAAGGTCCAGTGCAACGCTTATATAAATCTTGCTGAATTTAAACAGAAGGAATGCTAGCGAAATAGCTATGAGTTTGGTAGACTGGAACAATGGAAGGGGTTAAAAATAGGGCATAAATTGGGTAATCCCTGCAAAGTTACTAATCTGGCACCCTACAGGTCTCGATGATGCCGGATTAGTGATGGCCGACCTGTAGCTAACCAGCCCGGCTGTGGTTCATACATCAGTTTGTGCGCAGTCAGCAGTAAGAGCCTGGTTGATCAGACCCTGATCCACCACGAGGCCTGGTCTCAGACTGAGCCGCAGGGGCATTGACCCCTAAAACCCTCTCCAGGTAAGGGGGAAGTAAAGAAACAACAAAGTACAGACCAGATAGTGCTAACATCCCATATCATAAAAAATCTTTGAAAGGGTTGTAAGAAGCAAGATTGCCACTCATCTAGATACCCACCAATTACACAACCCAGGGCAACATGGGTTTAGAGCAGGTTGCTCCTGCCTGTCCCAACTACTGGACCACTATGACAAGGTCCTGGATGCTCTAGAAGACAGACAAAATGCAGATGTAGTATACACAAACTTTGCAAAAGCCTTTGACAAGTGTGACTGTGGTGTAATAGTGCACAAAATGCATGATAAAGGAATAACAGGAAAAGTTGGTAGATGGATCTATAACTTCCAAATGTGATGTAGGGATTGTTAAACTCCTGTACTAGACAGCACACTCTTCCACTTGTCAAGAATCTTAACTTAATATACAAAATATCCACACTTACTATTGCGCCTACTACATACACAGAACACTACACTCAAATATAAACCCTCCTCTCAAACTCCCTCTTGATAACTACATCAGAACACACAACCATAATGCAAGACACAAATCACTCTACGATATTCCTCGTGGCCATCTCATTACCAGAACACACTAAAGGACCCCTGTCTGCAAATCAATTTAAGGCCCTACTTAGAAATCTCATCACCCAAAATTAAACAGATATACCGTACTTCATACCTACCAGCTACTCAAAAGCTACACAAAAAATTACTAATGAGGTCTCAATTTCATTACTGGATATTTTGCTGAGGATTGCTTAATCATGTACATACTCATTACTACAAAATTACGATATTCAAATTTCATAGTTTTGAATACAAAATTGTAATACTTCATATTGTAATGCTGTATAGCCCTTGTGGCTTAGTGGTTCTTTTTGATTATAATAATAAATTCATATTGTAAATTGTATAAATTGTTCTTTTGTAATTCTGTACTGTAATACTTCAAAATTAGAATTTCAGATTTAATCATTTTAAATACAGTGGACCCCCGCATAACGATTTTAATCCGTGCAAGAGGGGTAATTGTTATGCGAAATAATCGGTATGTGAATGAATTTTCCCCATAAGAAATAATGGAAATAAAATTAATCCGTGCAAGACACCCAAAAGTATGAAAAAAAATTTTTTTTACCACATGAAATATACATTTTCCCACACACAAAGAGAAGGATACATGCACAATAGTAGAGTAGTACATGCACAGTATATATTGTGCATGTACTAGTCTACTAAATGAAGAATAAATGACACTTACCTTTATTGAAGATGCAGCAATGACTGATGAGACACTGTGTCCTGGGAGTGCCTTTTCCTCCTGAGTACTGTAGGTCCTGTTTGGCATTTTCTTCCAGAACATGCCTTATCACACTGTGTATGCCACTACGATTCTTAAATCTCTCAAACCAACCTTTGCTGGCTTTAAATTCACCAATATGAGCACTAGTTCCAGGCATTTTTCCCTGTTCACCTGGGTGTTAGTCGACTTGTGTGGGTTGCATCCTGGGAGACAAGATTAAGGACCCCAATGGAAATAAGTTAGACAGTCTTCGATGACACTGACTTTTTTGGGTTATCCTGGGTGGCAAATCCTCTGGGGTTAATTGTTTCTTGGTATTCTCAATAAGCCACACCAACAACGGTGCTACAGCAGCAGCAGCAGCTGACGGTGGTACAGCAGCAACAGACGATGCTACAGCAGCAGCAGACGATGCTACAGCAGCAACAGACGATGTTACAGCAGCAGCAGACGATGCTACAGCAGCAGCAGCAGCTGACGGTGGTACAGCAGCAACAGACGATGCTACAGCAGCAGCAGACGATGCTACAGCAGCAACAGACGATGTTACAGCAGCAGCAGACGATGCTACAGCAGCAGCAGCAGCTGACAGTGCAGCAGCAGCAGCAGCTGTACTACCAATAGTAGCGATGGTTGATTGAGGTTTATTATACAACCTGGCCAGCTCGGAGACACGCACTCCACTTTCATACTTATCAATGATCTTTTTCTTCATCTCTATTGTAATTCTCACCCTTATTGCTGTAGGGTTGGCACTAGAAGCTTTCTTGGGGCCCATGGTCACTTATTTTCCAGAAAAAGCACCGAAAACACTGTAATAATATGAAATATTCCGATTGTATGCTTGGATGTTACCGCGGAGGCTGGCTGGTAAACAATGCCACCGGCGGAACATGTGAGCGTGGCTCAGGCCGCACATTGGACGCGTCTCGGACGAAAATCGGTGAGCGAGTTTTTAAGCGGTATGTGAGGCAAAATTTTGGCGATTAAAGCAAGCGGTATGCGGATTAATCACTATGTGATGCCATCGGTATGCGGGGGTCCACTGTACTCAATTGTAATACTTTATATTGTAAATTGTTTAAATTGTTCTATTGTAATACTGTAATTTTTATAAAATAATTCAAAACTGTGATTATTCTCTACTAGACTTATTAAATTCACATAGCATTACTTATTAATACTCAATTCTTTTGTACTCACTTAACTCATCTAATGAACATTTAATCTGTTATTGCCTCATTAATCTGAAGTTAATTTTAAGTTTGTCCGAAATGCTCTGCATACAAGGGGCTTTTGGAATGTACAGTCAACTATAATATTCCTTTGTACAACCATGTATCATGTCAAAATAAATTTATTATTATTAACTAACCAATGTAAATTGTCACACTTCTTGCCTTGGCAGATAGGTGTTAGAAATGTAGAAGACTCCTGGTGCCAGACGTCTCAGGTCTCGTTGTTTGAGAAGTCTACCTTTTGTGTGATAAATGTAGGTGTTGGGTCTTAAAACATGTGGTGTACACCTCATGGGGGGGGGGGGGATGAACCCCAAAACCTGGAGTTTAGGTGGGTGCTTTAACCCTTTCAGGGTCCGTCCCGTAGATCTACGGCTTTACGGTGAGTGTCCAAACCGTAGATCTACGCCATGAGCTCAGCTCACTCTGATAAACTTTGAGTGGTACATTTGGGCCTAGATATGAGAGAATACATCTATGTGGTATGTGTGCACCACATAAAACAGATCCTGCAGTACACTGTGTATAATGAGAAAAAAACTGAAATCATGATTTTTCGATTAAAACAGCAACTTTGCAGTTTTTTTCGTATGTTTTTTATAGTTGTATTTGCGATTTCTTGGTCTCATTTGATAGAATGGAAGACATATTACAGAAATAGAGATGATTTTGATTGGTTTTAGCACTGGAAATGGCTTGAAACTGAGCTCAAAGTAGCGGAAATGTTAAATTTTTGCCGATATTCAAGAGTAAACAAACGACCTCACACATCTAATACACGTCAGCTGGTGGGTCTAATATACATTCACAAATATGGTGATGATATTTATACAATTATTACAGTATTGCATAACAGTAAATCTTCTATTTTTTGGTGTGAATAAAAATTCATTATGTGAATAAAAAATCAAAATGGAATTTATTTGTAAAGCCTCAAAACATAACTAATGAACAGAGGAAATGTTAGTTTAGTGCCAGGAATGCCTACATTGTTTATTCTGGACCCTATTTAAAAATTGGAATATTTTGAACTTTGTGTTAAATTGGCCAAATTAACAATTTCCGATCACTTTATTTTGTAGTTGAAACAGTCGACTTGGCGATTTCTTGTGCTCAATCGATAGAATAGAAGTAATACTAGTGAAATAGCTAAGAATTTGGTTGATTGGAATAATGTAATTGGCCTAAAATGGGAGTCAAAGTCGGCAAAATCGCCGATTCGTAAATATCGCTGACACATCAAAATTCGCGAGAGCATAATTTCGTCAATTTTCCACCAAATTTCGTACTTTTTGTTTTATTACCTTCACAAAAAGATTCTCTACGATTTCATAAGAAAAAATAACAAATTTTTTTTTTTAAATTCTTGGACACTGGTGCGTGACTCCAGATTTGGGCCTTGGACCCTGAAAGGGTTAAGGACCATATAAGCTCAAGGAAACAGCTAAGGAGGAGATTCTGGTGGAGCTCTGGCCTGTGTACAGAGCTCTGCTAGAAGTCTGCTAGAGAGTCTCTGGGGGAGACTGTTGGAGACACTGGGCAGAGTACTGGCTTGGAGCAGTGCTCGTGCTGTGCAGGACTTGGGACCTGTGGCTAGAGTCTGACTTGGTTCCTGTGGTGAACTGTACACTAAACTTCTATTGTAAGTAAATATTCTGTTTCATCAGTTAAATTGTAACCCGTCTCACTGCTTATGTACAATACCCAGTGATCTAAACCCAATAGTGTTCTCATGTTCCAAAATATATTATTGTACAAGGACTTAATAATAAACTGTGTTTAAGTAGAATAGTAATATTCATTGTCCCCGTTATTTCTTATTCTTATATTTTATTTTACTTATGTAAGTTGGAGTGAGTGAAGAGTGGGTGATGTATATGGTAATGAGAGGAAGGTGGTGAGTTACCTCACATTGCTTACGGCTCCTGTCACTGACCTGTCACATTACCTACCTACCTCCTTCCCTCCCACTCTTTCCTTTACTCCCTTATTTTGCTTATTCCCATTATTACCCCTTCTGATTCATTACCCTCCCTATATGACAAAGTGTCTAAGCGGTGGTGGTTATTATTTTTGTAGTAGGTCCACTCTCATGGGCCTTTTGACTTTTCCGTTATGCTACCATTTGTTACCATATTTTTTGTGTGAAGTTAAAGTAAATATCTGGAACGAGAAGTCACAAAGCTCACCTTGCCATTCAAGAGGCGCCTGATGTGCCCAGTCTCCCAGCTGATGTGTCCCAGTTGCTGTATTGCTGCTCTGCTCTGTCATCTATTATAGTGGGTGTCTGAGTGTCACCCAGCTTCTCTAACCATCACCTGCTGTCTACCAGCCTACAACCTGAGGATGGTAGTACCTCCCTGGGTGGTTACTGTCTACCAACCTACTACCACAGGATGGTAGTACCTCCCTGGGTTTACCTGGAGTTTACCTGGAGAGAGTTCCGGAGGTCAATGCCCCCATGGCCCAGTCTGTGACCAGGCCTCCTGGTGGATCAGAGCCTGATCAACCAGGCTGTTACTGTTGGCTGCACGCAAATCAACGTACGAGCCACAGCCCGGCTGGTCAGGAACCGACTTTAGGTGCTTGTCCAGTGCCAGCTTGAAGACTGCCAGGGGTTTGTTGGTAATCCCCCTTATGTATGCTGGGAGGCAGTTGAACAGTCTCGGGCCCCTGACACCTATTGTATGGTCTCTTAAAGTGCTAGTGACACCCCTGCTTTTCATTGGGGGGATGTTGCATCGTCTGCCAAGTCTTTTGCTTTCGTAGTGAGTGATTTTCGTGTGCAAGTTCGGTACTAGTCCCTCTAGGATTTTCCAGGTGTAAATAATCATGTATCTCTCCCACCTGCGTTCCAGGGAATACAGGTTTAGGAACCTCAAGCGCTCCCAGTAATTGAGGTGTTTTATCTCCATTATGTGCGCCGTGAAGGTTCTCTGTACATTTTCTAGGTCAGCAATTTCACCTGCCTTGAAAGGTGCTGTTAGAGTGCAGCAATATTCCAGCCTAGATAGAACAAGTGGTTGCTGTCTACCAACCTACTACCACAGGATGGTAGTACCTCCCTGGGTGGTTGTTGTCTACCAACCTACTACCACAGGATGGTAGTACCTCCCTGCGTGGTTGCTGTCTACCAACCTACTACCACAGGATGGTAGTACCTCCTTGGGTGGTTGCTGTCTACCAACCTACTACCACAGGATGGTAGTACCTCTCTGGGTGGTTACTGTCTACCAACCTACTACCACAGGATGGTAGTACCTCCCTGGGTGGTTGCTGTCTACCAACCTACTACCACAGGATGGTAGTACCTCCCTGGGTGGTTGTCTACCAACCTACTACCACCGGATGGTAGTACTTCCCTGGGTGGTTGTCTACCAACCTACTACCACAGGATGTTAGTACCTCCCTGGGTGGTTGTTGTCTACCAACCTACTACCACAGGATGGTAGTACCTCCCTGGGTGGTTGCTGTCTACCAACCTACTACCACAGGATGGTAGTACCTCCCTGGGTAGTTGTTGTCTACCAACCTACTACCACAGGATGGTAGTACCTCCCTGGGTGGTTGCTGTCTACCAACCTACTACCACAGGATGGTAGTACCTCCCTGGGTGGTTGCTGTCTACCAACCTACTACCACAGGATGGTAGTACCTCCCTGGGTGGTTGTTGTCTACCAACCTAATACCACAGGATGGTAGTACCTCCCTGGGTGGTTGTCTACCAACCTACTACCACAGGATGGTAGTACCTCCCTGGGTGGTTGTCTACAAACCTACTACCACAGGATGGTAGTACCTCCCTGGGTGGTTGTTGTCTACCAACCTACTACCACAGGATGGTAGTACCTCCCTGGGTGGTTGTCTACCAACCTACTACCACAGGAAGGTAGTACCTCCCTGGGTGGTTGTTGTCTACCAACCTACTACCACAGGATGGTAGTACCTCCCTGGGTAGTTGTCTACCAACCTACTACCACAGGATGGTAGTACCTCCCTGGGTGGTTGCTGTCTACCAACCTACTACCACAGGATGGTAGTACCTCCCTGGGTGGTTGCTGTCTACCAACCTACTACCACAGGATGGTAGTACCTCCCTGGGTGGTTGTTGTCTACCAACCTAATACCACAGGATGGTAGTACCTCCCTGGGTGGTTGTCTACCAACCTACTACCACAGGATGGTAGTACCTCCCTGGGTGGTTGTTGTCTACAAACCTACTACCACAGGATGGTAGTACCTCCCTGGGTGGTTGTTGTCTACCAACCTACTACCACAGGATGGTAGTACCTCCCTGGGTGGTTGTCTACCAACCTACTACCACAGGAAGGTAGTACCTCCCTGGGTGGTTGTTGTCTACCAACCTACTACCACAGGATAGTAGTACCTCCCTGGGTGGTTGTTGTCTACCAACCTACTACCACAGGATGGTAGTACCTCCCTGGGTGGTTGTTGTCTACAAACCTACTACCACAGGATGGTAGTACCTCCCTGGGTGGTTATCTACCAACCTACTACCACAGGATGGTAGTACCTCCCTGGGTGGTTGTCTAATAACCTACTACCACAGGATGGTAGTGCCTCCCTGGGTGGTTGTTGTCTACCAACCTACTACCACAGGACGGTAGTACCTCCCTGGGTGGTTATCTACCAACCTACTACCACAGGACGGTAGTACCTCCCTGGGTGGTTACTGTCTACCAACCTACTACCACAGGATGGTAGTACCTCCCTGGGTGGTTGTTGTCTACCAACCTACTACCACAGGATGGTAGTATCTCCCTGGGTGGTTGTTGTCTACCAACCTACTACCACAGGATGGTAGTACCTCCCTGGGTGGTTGTTGTCTACCAACCTACTACCACAGGACGGTAGTACCTCCCTGGGTTGTTGTTGTCTACCAACCTACTACCACAGGACGGTAGTACCTCCCTGGGTGGTTGTTATCTACCAACCTACTACCACAGGATGGTAGTACCTCCCTGGGTGGTTATCTACCAACCTACTACCACAGGATGGTAGTACCTCCCTGGGTGGTTGTTGTCTACCAACCTACTACCACAGGATGGTAGTACCTCCCTGCGTGGTGGCTGTCTACCAACCTACTACCACAGGATGGTAGTACCTCTCTGGGTGGTTGTCTTCCAACCTACTACCACAGGATGGTAGTACCTCCCTGGGTGGTTACTGTCTGCCAACCTACTACCACAGGATGGTAGTACCTCCCTGGGTGGTTGCTGTCTACCAAGCTACTATCACAGGATGGTAGTACCTCCCTGGGTGGTTGTCTACCAACCTACTACCACAGGATGGTAGTACTTTCCTGGGTGGTTGTCTACCAACCTACTACCACAGGATGGTAGTACCTCCCTGGGTGGTTGTTGTCTACCAACCTACTACCACAGGATGGTAGTACCTCCCTGGGTGGTTGCTGTCTACCAACCTATTACCACAGGATGATAGTACCTCCCTGGGTGGTTGTTGTCTACCAACCTACTACCACAGGATGGTAGTACCTCCCTGGGTGGTTGCTGTCTACCATATGTTGCATAAGTGTCTCAATCTTCAACTTGTCGGTTTTTCAAAACCATTCATCACCTCCCTGGGTGGTTGTTGTCTACCAACCTACTACCACAGGACGGTAGTACCTCCCTGGGTTTTTGTTGTCTACCAACCTACTACCACAGGATGGTAGTACCTCCCTGGGTGGTTATCTACCAACCTACTACCACAGGATGGTAGTACCTCCCTGGGTGGTTGTCTACCAACCTTCTACCACAGGATGGTAGTAGCTCCCTGGGTGGTTATCTACCAACCTACTACCACAGGATGGTAGTACCTCCCTGGGTGGTTGTTGTCTACCAACCTACTACCACAGGATGGTAGTACCTCCCTGGGTGGTTAACTACCAACCTACCACAGGATGGTAGTACCTCCCTGGGTGGTTGTCTACCAACCTACTACCACAGGATGGTAGTGCCTCCCAGGGTGGTTGTTGTCTACCAACCTACTACCACAGGACGGTAGTACCTCCCTGGGTGGTTATCTACCAACCTACTACCACAGGACGGTAGTACCTCCCTGGGTGGTTATCTACCAACCTACTACCACAGGACGGTAGTACCTCCCTGGGTGATTACTGTCTACCAACCTACTACCACAGGATGGTAGTACCTCCCTGGGTGGTTATCTACCATCCTACTACCACAGGATGGTAGTACCTCCCTGAGTGGTTGTGGTGGCCCGGTGGCCTGGTGGCTAAAGCTCCCGCTTCACACACGGAGGGCCCGGGTTCGATTCCCGGCGGGTGGAAACATTTCGACACGTTTCCTTACACCTGTTGTCCTGTTCACCTAGCAGCAAATAGGTACCTGGGTTTTAGTCGACTGGTGTGGGTCGCATCCTGGGGGACAAGATTAAGGACCCCAATGGAAATAAGTTAGACAGTCCTCGATGACGCACTGACTTTCTTGGGTTATCCTGGGTGGCTAACCCTCCGGGGTTAAAAATCCGAACGAAATCTTATCTTATCTTATTTGTCTACCAACCTACTACCACAGGATGGTAGTACCTCCCTGGGTGGTTATTTACCAACCTACTACCACATGATGGTAGTACCTCCCTGGGTGGTTGTTGTCTACCAACCTACTACCACAGGACGGTAGTACCTCCCTGTGTGGTTGTCTACCAACCTACTACCACAGGATGGTAGTACCTCCCTGGGTGGTTGTCTACCAACCTACTACCACAGGATGGTAGTACCTCCCTGGGTGGTTGTCTACCAACCTACTACCACAGGATGGTAGTACCTCCCTGGGTGGTTATCTACCAACCTACTACCACAGGATGGTAGTGTCTCCCTGGGTGGTTGTCTACCAACCTACTATCACAGGATGGTAGTACCTCCCTGGGTGGTTGTTGTTTACCAACCTACTACCACAGGATGGTAGTACCTCCCTGGGTGGTTGTTGTCTACCAACCTACTACCACAGGATGGTAGTACCTCCCTGGGTGGTTGTTGTCTACCAACCTACTACCACAGGATGGTAGTACCTCCCTGGGTGGTTGTCTACCAACCTACTACCACAGGATGGTAGTACCTCCCTGGGTGGTTATCTACCAACCTACTACCACAGGATGGTAGTGCCTCCCTGGGTGGTTGTCTACCAACCAACTACCACAGGATGGTAGTACCTCCCTGGGTGGTTGTCTACCAACCTACTACCACAGGATGGTAGTACCTCCCTGGGTGGTTATCTACCAAGCTACTACCACAGGATGGTAGTACCTCCCTGGGTGGTTATCTACCAACCTACTACCACAGGATGGTAGTACCTCCCTGGGTGGTTGTCTACCAACCTACTACCACAGGATGGTAGTACCTCCCTGGGTGGTTATCTACCAAGCTACTACCACAGGATGGTAGTACCTCCCTGGGTGGTTATCTACCAACCTACTACCACAGGATGGTAGTACCTCCCTGGGTGGTTATCTACCAAGCTACTACCACAGGATGGTAGTACCTCCCTGGGTGGTTATCTACCAACCTACTACCACAGGATGGTAGTACCTCCCTGGGTGGTTATCTACCAAGCTACTACCACAGGATGGTAGTACCTCCCTGGGTGGTTATCTACCAACCTACTACCACAGGATGGTAGTACCTCCCTGGGTGGTTGTCTACCAACCTACTACCACAGGATGGTAGTACCTCCCTGGGTGGTTGTCTACCAACCTACTACCACAGGATGGTAGTACCTCCCTGGGTGGTTGTCTACCAACCTACTACCACAGGATGGTAGTACCTCCCTGGGTGGTTATCTACCAAGCTACTACCACAGGATGGTAGTACCTCCCTGGGTGGTTATCTACCAAGCTACTACCACAGGATGGTAGTACCTCCCTGGGTGGTTATCTACCAAGCTACTACCACAGGATGGTAGTACCTCCCTGGGTGGTTATCTACCAACCTACTACCACAGGATGGTAGTACCTCCCTGGGTGGTTGTCTACCAACCTACTACCACAGGATGGTAGTACCTCCCTGGGTGGTTATCTACCAACCTACTACCACAGGATGGTAGTACCTCCCTGGGTGGTTGTCTACCAACCTACTACCACAGGATGGTAGTACCTCCCTGGGTGGTTGTCTACCAACCTACTACCTGTATAGGATCTTTTATATAAACAGTGCATCATGCCGAGTTAAAAACACACAAACTCTTCCATTACTAAATATGCTAATTATAGTTTTGTTATAAGTTTTGTACTACTTCTCTATTATCGATCTTGTTAATAATAAACTTTTGTATTACCTAACTTTTACATCGTTATGCAATAATGAATATTAAAATGTACTGATCCATAACCTGTGTGAATATAGAGTAAGAATTAGGATGAGTGTACCTGAAATGCCTGGGCATGCTGGTGACTTTCATTTGATTAATATTTTGTAATATGTAAACCACATTGTAAGCTTTGCAATTAAACATTTTCATTTTCAATACCTGACGAGCCAGGCTGTGGTTCTTACGTCGGTTTGCATGCAACTAGTGGTAACAGCCTGGTTGATCAGACCTTGATCCATCATGAGGCCTGATCACAGACCGGGTCGCGAGGGTGGTGAGCCCTGAAACCCGCTCCAGGTATACCCACCAACCCAATGCTCCACTAAGACCATCACTACCCACCAACCCAACACTATACTAAGACCATCACTACCCACCAACCCAACACTATACTAAGACCATCACTACCCACTAACCCAACACGATACTTAAACCGTCACTACCCACCAGTTCAATGTGCCAGTACCCACCAACCCAACACAATACGAAGACCGTCACTATTTACCAGCCCAACACGTCACTAAGACTGTCACTGCCCACCAACGCAGTTAGGCCTGAGTGGTTGAGGGGAGAGGACGTGTGTGTTGAGTGAAGTCCTAGGCCTTCTATATCAGAACTGCTTATCTCACCCGACTGATAACTCATCATGCAACAAATATCGTTGGAGCGCAGCTGAATTGCTGCTGGAACTCTTATGTGTGAACTGTGACTAGTGATATACCTAGTGAAACACAAACATGTTGATTTGAAGTGGCTGTAGGAGGCTACACCCTCACTCCACCTCGCCTGTCTCCCCTCCTTCCTCGATTTGGAACTCAGGCATTCGCCTCTATTTACTTATGGTCTAGAGGCGGTTTTTGAAAGACCACATAAATGCTTGAGTGCCCGTGTCAGTCCTCCGTGCCGCACTCCACTCATCTTATGTATGTCTCCTGTGTGCCTACCTGCCTGCTACAAGCAAATATCCAAGTGGTTGACACGGGCTTAGCAAGCACATTCAAGCAGGCTTGAAAGCAGCATTTGAAGGCCCAGCATGTCTACGTATACGTTCTACAGTGTTGCTGGCATACCAGTGTTTCCTGCAGTGGCTTAGTTAAGAACAATTTAACGAGCATTGCAGTACTAACTTTTTAAGTGGGACATGCCAGAGGTTTACCTATAAACATTGTAAGTTTGTGCTAGTAGTGTTAAGTGCTGCAGATTTGTTGTAACTATTTGCACGAGTGGATTTCACTGACTTAGGACATTGTGCGACCATCAATACCTACATAGGCTTAAATGAGTGAGGAATGTCTGGCCTGCTGGGTGACCTTGAAAATGGCACTATAAGACCCGCATGCCACTTACACCCATACTGCGTGTGTCTAGTGAGGTGAATGTCCCTTCCTCGATTTTCCTATTCACCGGTATCCCTTAACTCGTCGCCATTATCTACATATGGGATAAGGGCGAGTTTAGCTGATCCAGGCTAAACAGCGCTCCAAGCCAGCCAGTGAAGGCCAAGTTACAGAATGCCTTTGTGAACGTTCTACAGTGTTCCGGCCGTACCTTCGGTGTTGTGAGAACGAGTTCTTAAGTAGTGAAAATTTGTCTGTCATTCCAAGACACGTGTGCTAGATGTGTTAAGTGCTGTGGGTCTGGAGTAATTAACAAGTAGTACAGTGTTGGTAACTCTCGAGACGACTGTGGGCCCAGTGAATGACCTTGAAAATCGCACTGCGACCCGCAGGCCACTACACCCATATTGCCTGTGTCTAGCGAGGTGAATATCCCTTCCTTGTCCCTTCTCTCTTATGGAATAAAGGCGGTTTCACTGACCCAAAAGTAACAGACTAACTCTTCCATCTCAAGCAGCTGAACTAAAAATGACATATGGATGTGAACGAAGTAAATGATGGTGAAGGCGAATTCGTACGTTTTAGAAGTAAGGGAGCTTTGAAAAAAGAAAGAGGATTTCAAAGGAGACTTGCTGCAAGAAACAACGAGAGCAACAACAACCATTGCAGAACGGTTAGGCTTGATTTCCCTGCTAACACTGAGTTTGAGGTCAAGTTTAGATGGTTTTACGAAGCTACATTAGACAACCCAGAAAAAAACCTTCGGATTCGCTTTTGTCATGACGAGGATAATTATGTTTTTGTTACTAACGACCCAACATTCATAGAAAAACTTCTTACTCATAAATATGCTAACATCCAACTCCAAGCTGCCCCACCAAGATCACCTAAAGTACTTATTGTTATCCACAATGTCAATAAGTACATGGATCCTAAATTCCTGTTGTCAGATCAAGTTGCAAACCCTCGTCGACTTCCAAATGATCTGATATTGGCTGAGTGGATTGGTCAAGGGACTCCACCATCATATATCTACTCTCGTGCAGCGCTTAACAGGAGTTACAAAATAGCTTTGTACAAAGCACCTCACCGTAGATGCTACAAGTGTCAGCGCTGGGGTCACATTGCTTGGAAATGCTCATCTAAGTCACACTGGTGTGCAGTGTGTGCCAAGGCCCATCCTTCTCACCAGTGCTATGATATGATCAAGAAACACCAGACCGTTGCATTAGAATGTATCAATTGTAAGACTCCAGGAGTCACAGCTGCTCATGCTGACTGCAGAGCGAAAGCTGCCCACATCGCCAGCCGCAGAGCTCCCGCCTCACCCATCACCCCCCATGATGAGGCAATAGGCCTACCAGATACTTCATGTCTGAATACTGACCCTTGCCTGAACTCAGACAATATGGTTGAGCGAGTCACTCTGGGAGTACATCAACAGAGCACGATCACGTCTGCTATCAACACTAGTAATGCTGCTGGTGTTGACACCATCTGTCTGGCTGAGTCAGCTGTCAGTCAGCCACCTGACTCAGCTGATCGGGACTTCATACTTCCTGATGACGCTAGTCTTGCTGGGGTGGTACACAACATGCAGCTGCGCATAACTCTACTGGAGAAGCAACAATGGTGTTTGAAACAACAACTTGAGCACCGCGAGGAAAAACTTACAGAGGTTGCAAATGAGTACATCAACCCACAGATAGTCAGCCATTATGAAAATGAGTGTGGTGATGATGAACAAACTGATGATTGCAGTGGTGTTAATAATCACAAAAACGATGAATCTGATAGTGGTGTTTACAATCACAGTGAAGATGATAAGGGCAGTGAAGGCCATCATGATAGTTAACCTGATGAGTGTAATGTATTGATAGATACTGAGTGTGGAGATGACCCGGTTGTTGATAATGGTGTATGTATCACTGGTCATAATGATGAGGGAAGTGATACATGTGATGATAGTGATGAGTGTAATAAAAGCGGAGAGTTGAGTGCGAGGGATAGTGTCACCTTCCATACATTCACAGACAAAGAGCGCAGTGACCTCTGTGTACAAAGACTCCCAAGAGGTCTCACTAATGGAAGTGCACTTAGGAGACTCATGGATAAGGATAATACTGATGATATTGATATTGATTATGTCTGTTTGTTATTTAGTAAGTTTTTTCATTTTGCTGAGAAATTGAAAACTATCCCTGGACTTTTATAATGGAACCAAACTCGTATAAACTATCCATTTTAAGTTGGAATATTGCGTCACTTAGAAAAAGATTTTCTGACCTGCATCATAAAGTAACCACTGAATCCATTGATATTGTGTGTCTACAAGAGTGCAGAGTCCCTGAAAAATCCCAACCCCCTAAATTGCCATCGTTTGTTGCATATAACCTCAAATCTACTAATTCTTGTGTTCTATATATTAAAAAATCACTTCCCCATCAACTTCTTACACATAAGAAAACAGAGGGGCTACAGTATCACGGTGTTAGGATTTATATTGGGAACTCTGCTCTCAACATATTTAACTTGTACGCTCCTGCTGATAAGTTTAATTACTTGGAGCTCCCAACTTGTGCTCAGTCTGAACCTACTCTCATTATTGGTGATTATAATGCAAGACACAAAAGCATTGGAAACTCTCAGTTTGGTAATCGTAATGGCAATCAACTGTTGTCACTCTTAAACAGTCATGATAATGTGCAAATTGTAGGTGACCTTGAACCCACACATATCTATGGAGGTGTCCTTGATCTGTGTCTTGGCTTCAACATTACTTCTGCCAGCTGTGAGTCTTCCATTGTAACAGATATAGCGTCTGATCATTTCCCAAGGCTAACCTCTCTAGATATTGGTAATACTATTCTCCCTGGTGGGATATTCAAACGGAAACGTCTTAATGTTTCCCCTGATCAACATGATGACTTTGTTGCACATGTGACTGACTGGTATAATTCCTATGAGTGTACCTCTGTCGAGACTTTTAACAATGACCTTGTGAGCAGTATTCAGAACTTCTTAGAGCCGCCTCTGAAACCTCCTACTACTCTAAATCCAAATGACTTCCATAATAATCATAAGTCTTATAAAAATCATACCTATTACAATGATTCTAAACTTTGAACATTGAAACGTACTGCTCGCAGACTAGGCCTAGCCTATAGAAACCATCGTACCCCTGAAATGCTGAGCCTCTTCCAAACTGCCCTTGCTGCTGCCAGAGAGCGTATGACAGAGCTGCGGCAAACAGACTGGGAACAATTTGTCAATGGTCTCAATGCTCACACCCCACTTAGCCGGGCATGGAGGGACATAAATAGAATTAAGGGTAACAGAACTGGGCAGATCGCGCACCCTCATCCCTTGCATAGGGCGAATGAGTTAGTCAGTGCTTGGGCTGCTACATCTAGCTATGACAGTCTTCCCAGTACCACACAGGCGAAATTAATGGACAAATATGATGCAAGAGAGAGACTTGTTTGCTTTATGCTCAGCAAGGCAGATGACTGCAACATTCCTTTCACTAATTATGAACTTGATGCAGCACTAACTAAGGGCAACTCCACATCGCCTGGTGAGGATGGTATTACTTACAACATACTCAGATTGCTGTGTCGAGTACCAGGTAATCCTTTACTTGAATTATATAACATGAGTTATGTCACTGGGGAGCTCCCTAAATCATGGACCAATAGCCTCATTATTCCCATTCCAAAGCCCAATCAACAAAACTCATTTCGCCCAATATCCCTTACTAGCTGCTTGTGTAAAACATTTGAAAGGATAATTCTTAATCGTCTTATGCACAGAATTAAGGAATTCTTGTCACCCCGGTTGCATGGCTTCATGCATGGAAGGATTATTATTATTACAATCAAGGGGGAAGCGCTAAACCCGGAGGATTATACAGATGCATGGAAGGAGTGTGCATCATTGCATTACCACCTTTCTCACTCTGCACACTGACAGCTCATACACTACGTTCCTTGACCTTAAATCCGCTTTTGATGTAGCCAACAGACATGTAATCATTAGTGAACTTGCCAGAATGGATGTTGGAGGATGGCTTCTCCGCTGGATTAAAGGTTACCTGTCCAACAGAAAGTCGTCTGTGTTGTTCCAGGGACATAGAAGTGTAACTAAAGATTTTGAATTAGGAACCCCACAGGGAGGTGTGCTTAGTCCCACCCTTTTCAACATTTTGATTAATGCCTTACTTAATGCCATGCCTAGCCAGCCCCATCATTATATGGTTAGTTTTGCTGATGACATAATGATTCACACTACCGGATTCTCCAACACCCAAAACATTCTTAATCATGTTTTAGCCTCGTGTCAGGACCTGGGGTTAATAATCTCAGGGGATAAAACAAAGATACTCAACAGGCGTCCTCCTCGGCAGAGAGGCACAGTTCGTCAGATCCAGTTGCATGATGGGTCTCTTCTAGAATATGTAAGCAGATACAGGTATCTAGGCTTTGAGGTTCCACTACTTGGACCTGTTGTAACGAGACTGTCGCCAATACAAAGAAAGGCTGAGAGCACTTAGAGTTGTGGCAGGTTTTCATCCCAAGTATGGTGCTAATGTTAAAATTGTGAAAATGATGTATCTTGCTTATATTAGATCATTGGTTGATTATGCAGCGCCACTACTTGCACTCGTGTCTGACTGGAAGCTTGGAGGGCTGGAAAAACTGCAAAACGAAGCAATGAGGATCATCCTAGGATGCCCTCGTACTGCCAAAATTTTAAATATGCGGAAAGAACTTAATATTCCAAGCATTAGAGATCGTGTTACTGAAAGAAATATCCTTATTGGGGTCAATATGCTTAGGCTAGCCCATTCAAACCCCTGCACAGAAGCCCTCCAAACTTTCCTCAGCACTGGTGAACATCCTTCCAGATGGATCGAAAAAACTGGAACCGACCTCCGCATGAACCAGCTACATGATCTATATCAAGTTGGACAACAGAGACATTTCCCTGCTCCATGGGATATTACCCCATTCCAAACTACCATTCCTCCATTTCCCCCCAAAACTCTTCTTAAATCACAACCAAAGCTTCGTCTTGAAGCCAAACATGATGCCTTAAGCTGTATTGATAACTTAGTCACACAGAACAATCTTTCACAAATTATTTACGTCGATGGTTCTGTTCACCAGTCCACTGGTGCAGCTGGTAGTGCTGCTGTTGTCACACAGAGTGATGGCTCTCATAAAGAAATTGGAGCACGCATCAATAACTGGGCCTCTACCCTTCAAACAGAACTGTTTGCCATACTCCTTGCACTCAAATGTGTCCATGTATCTAAGGTTGACACTTTAATTGTAACTGATTCTCTGTCATCCATAAATGCTCTCAACTCATTAAGTATAAATTGTGGCATGCTTTTGTCAGAAGCCAGACATAGATACGGTAAGATTGTGGACAGTGGAGTCAGAGTGCACATGCTGTGGATTCCATCTCACATTGGTCTTCAGATGCATGATAGAACTGATAAATTGGCTAAGCTGTATGCTTTCAAAGAGGGGGTAGATTACAATCTTGGGTTGTCATTTAGCAGTTTGAGAACAATAATACGAAAAGAACTTCAAATGAACTTTATTGACTTAAGACTTAGGGAGATTGACACAAGTCAGTCCATCTATCATCATTCCATCATGCAGGAGGAGCCACATGTCTATGGTGCATCCAACAAGATAAGCAGACTCTTGGATGTCACTACTGCCCGGCTCCGGCTGGGTTACAAGTATCTTTGGCAGGTTAAATCACCACCACCAGATGTAGACCAAACGAAATGTAAACTTTGCCAGATGGACTATTGTCACACATTGCGTCATTATGTACTGGAGTGTGATAAAATTA
>NC_091364.1:21405971-21593471 GCF_038502225.1 Cherax quadricarinatus | reverse complement strand
ATACACTCATACACATACACATGCACACACAAACACACACACACACACACACACACACACACACACACACACACACACACACCATGGGGGTTTACCTGGAGTTTACCTGGAGAGAGTTTCGGGGGTCAACGCCCCCGCGGCCCGGTCTGTGACCAGGCCTCCTGGTGGATCAGCGCCTGATCAACCAGGCTGTTGCTGCTGGCTGCACGCAAACCAACGTACGAGCCACAGCCCGGCTGATCAGGAACTGACTTTAGGTGCTTGTCCAGTGCCAGCTTGAAGACTGCCAGGGGTCTGTTGGTAATCCCCCTTATGTGTGCTGGGAGGCAGTTGAACAGTCTCGGGCCCCTGACACTTATTGTATGGTCTCTTAACGTGCTAGTGACACCCCTGCTTTTCATTGGGGGGTCCCGAAACATGGAGAGCCAAGATGATGGATGTGGTACTGGAGAACCTCATGCATCAACATGTTAGAGACACTACCAGAGAGAGAGGAGAGGATGAACCAGCAAGGTTGGACCTTGTATTCACCATGAGTAGTTCGGACATCGAGAGTATCATGTATGAAAGGCCCCTGGGAGCTAGTGATCATGTGGTTTCTGTGCTTCGACTACATAGTTGAGCTCCAAGTGGAGAGAGTAGCAGGAATAGGCTGGGAAAAACCAAACTACAAAAGGGGGAACTACTCAGGCATGAGGAACTTCCTTCAAGACATTCAGTGGGAGAGGGAACTGACAGGAAAACCAGTACAAGAAATGATGGACTATGTAGCAACAAAATGCAAGGAGGCAGAGGAGAGGTTTGTTCCCAAGGGAAACAGAAATAATGGGAAGAACAGAACGAGTCCTTGGTTCACCCAAAGGTGTAGGGAGGCAAAAACTAGGTGTACTAGAGAATGGAAAAGGTACAGAAGACAGAGAACTCAGGAAAATAAAGAAATCAGCCGAAGAGCCAGAAACGAATATGCACAGATAGGAAGGGAGGCTCAGAGACAATATGAAAATGACATAGCATCAAAAGTAAAGACTGACCCGAAGCTGTTGTACAGCCACATCAAGAGGAAAACAACAGTCAAGGACCAGGTAATCAGACTGAGGAAGGGTGATGGGGAATTCACAAGAAACGACCGAGAGGTATGTCAGGAGCTCAACACAAGATTTAAAGAGGTATTTACAGTGGAAACCAGTAGGACTCCAAGAAATCAGAACAGGGGGGCACACCAGCAAGTGCTGGATGAGGTACATATAACCAAGGAGGAGGTGAAGAAGCTGCTATGCGAACTTGACACCTCAAAGGCGGTGGGACCAGACAACATCTCTCCATGGGTCCTTAAAGAGGGAGCAGAGATATTGTGTGAGCCATTAACAAAGATCTTCAACACATCATTTGAAACTGGGCAACTCCCTGAGGTATGGAAAATGGCAAATGTAGTCCCAATTTTTAAAAAGGGAGACAGACATGAGGCACTAAACTACAGACCTGTATCACTAACGTGTATAGTATGCAAGGTCATGGAGAAGATCATCAGGAGGAGAGTGGTGGGGCATCTGGAAAGAAACAAGTGTATAATTGACAACCAGCACGGTTTCAGGGAAGGAAAATCCTGTGTCACAAACCTACTAGAGTTTTATGACAAGGTGACAGAAGTAAGACAAGAGAGAGAGGGGTGGATCGACTGCATATTTTTGGACTGCAAGAAGGCCTTCGACACAGTTCCTCACAAGAGGTTACTGCAAAAGCTAGAGGACCAGGCACACATAACAGGAAAGGCACTGCAATGGATCAGAGAATATCTGACAGGGAGGCAACAACGAGTCATGGTACGCGACGAGGTGTCAGAGTGGGTGCCTGTGACAAGCGGGGTTCCACAGGGGTCAGTCCTAGGACCTGTGCTGTTCTTGGTATACGTGAACGACATAACGGAAGGGATAGACTCAGAAGTGTCCTTGTTTGCAGATGGTGTGTAGGTGTAGCGTGACAGAGTCAGCGTGCCTCGTTGTGCTCCCGGTTTTCTGGTGTTTTCACGGTCGCTCTTACGTGCTAGAACTTTAATTTGTGTCATCAATCCTATACGATACATCCCTCTAGCGCCTGGAACCAATCTTGGGCGGAAAACATTATATACTGAGTCAAAAAAGGAGAATTAGTGTGCACTTCCTAGCAGAGTTTACTGCCAGAGGGGAATCATAGGCCTGTGTCCCGTGTGAAAAAAAATAATAATAATTGAAAGCATTGAGTATACATAGTGTATAGTGTATACTACAGTGGCTCCCTAGTATATTGATGATAAAGGCTAAAGTGTCATTTGAAAACAGGTGAATTTGTAAATGAAGTGATAAGCCTATAGAGGCTGGTGCCAGAAGTCGCCAGGAACTTACCACAGGTCAGCTGTTTTTAATAATCTTCCTGGCTTGCTAGTGTACTCGCATATAATCTAGTGATACCAGTGAATAGCAGAATACAGTGTTGTAGTAGCATCTAACCAGTATTATAATGGTACTTAGTGGAGTGGAGTGACTTTCATTAGTTTCTTTTTCTTGAAATACGAGACGTTACTGTGAATTTCATATAACCTGTAGTTACCAGCGGTCGCAATATACACAACGAGTAGCAATTATTACTACAGAAAAAGCGTCCTTCCTCCAAAATTTGCACCAGTCAACTATAGTGATAATATAGCATTTATTGCGGTGGAGAAGAAAAAAAAAATAGAGAAGCTAGATACAGCAATTGATAAACAAGGGTGGAGGCTCGACCGTTCGTCATTGTAGGAGTGCCAGCAGTCACCGGCTCTTCAACACGCAAGTTATACTTTTGTATCAATCAAATCACATATTACTCGGGTAGATAATTTCCAGTAGATCCTTCATGTGTTAGCTCAAATCACCGACCAGTATGGTTTAAATAAGTGACCCACTGATCAGATCAGATAGACTGGTCCGAACCCTTGACTGGTCCGAACCCTGGACTGGTTTCAAACGGTTTCGTTGTGCACCACCTAGCAGGTTATTAAGAGAATATTCAAGAGGTTGCTAGTAGAATTGCAGTAAATCAACCATTCAAATCATTATGAAGCTGTGTGTAGTCTGTGGTCAGTCAAACAAACGGGCTTCCACATGCATAAATTGTCATTTCTGTGGAAATTGGTGTCACGCCCCTTGTGCAGATATCCAAGAACTAGCTACAAGCAGTATTAAAACAGGGAAGTGTTTTTGGGTATGCCCAAATGAGATAAATCTGTGGACTAAAATCACAAGGGTATTAAAAGAGGTCAACATCAAAGCTGCTTTCATAGAAAACCTGGAAGCTTTCTACAACAGATGGGAACATAAAAAGTCCGGGCTGAATGGTACTGCCCTTGATACTGGCCATGTAGTCAGAAACTGTAAGGCTGGAGATGATGTCCTGTTAGTCAGTAAATGGGGGGCTGATAGTGCTGTCCTGGGAGACAGTAATGGGGAAGCTGGAGGTGCTGTCCTGGGAGACAGTAATGGTGAAGCTAGAGGTGCTGTCCTGGGAGACAGTAATGGTGAAGCTGGAGATGCTGTCCTGGGAGACAGTAATGGGGAAGCTGGAGATGCTGTCCTGGGAGACAGTAATGGTGAAGCTGGAGATTTTGTCCAGGTAGTCGGGAATTATACGCAGGAAGGAATACATATAAATGACCTCATAGGGGACAGGAGCCATAGTAGGGAAACAAGTGTAGTCAAAGATAAGATAAAACCAATATTGCAAACTAGAAATACCGCAGGAAATAGCAAACAAGAGGACTCCAATAGCAATAGTGAGGATAAATTACCAAAAACAACTGGTGGGAGCTCCATTGTTGGTGCTAGGGAGGATAGAAGTAAGACAGGGAAACATGCACCAACAGGGAATACAGTCACAGAAACCCAAGGCAAACGGAAACCAAGCCTGTGCACATACTATGCACTCGGTATCTGCTGGCATGGGAAATCTGGAAAAACAGATGGGACGTGCAACTATGACCACCCTAGGAAATGCCATGCCCATATGACAACAGGAAAATGCAAACTCCCTTCCTGTAAGCTTTTTCACCCTGAACTGTGTACCTCTTCAGTACAGGAAAGACTGTGCTATAACTTAAATTGCCAGGCATACCATCTAAAGGGGACAAAAAGATACAAAACATCCAGGCCATGGGAAAACCTGGGTAGCCACAGCCACTCAAGAGGGAGAGGTTTTTTAGTGCCAGGAAGGAAAAAAAACTGGCAGGAAATGGCAGAAATCGTACACCAAATCCAGTCATTCCTGGAGTGGAACCACAGTCGATGGCCTCTACTCCAAACCAACAGATACAGATACTAATGCCGGAAAAAAAATCCCCCCCCAGTACCAACAATACCACAAGTCCGATAACATTCTTCTTTGCAAATATATAGGGTCTAAAGCCAGCAACAAACAACAAAATACCTTTCATCCGTGGACTGCTTGCAGAGGCAAAGGCAATGTTCGCGGCTTTCACTGAGACCCACATAAAGGATCACTTGGACAACGAAATATGGATCCCAGGTTACAACCTATACAGATGTGACAGAGTGAACAGGCAAAAGGGGGGGGTTGGCCTGTACATTGCAGAGTCACTTGTTTGCACAGAACTGCTAAATGCCTCAAATGATGTAGTGGAAGTTTCAGCAGTAAAGGTCGAGAACCAAAACCTAGTCATTGTGACAGTCTACAAGCCTCCGGATGCAACATCCCAGCAATTCCAGGAACAGCTGTTAAAAATTGACCACTGTCTGGAAAACCTTCCAGCTCCTGCACCCAACATCTTGCTCCTGGGGGATTTCAACTTAAGGCACCTAAAATGGAGGAATATAGCAAATAATATTGTTGCAGTAATAACACCAGGAGGCAGCTCTGATGAAAACTCACACTCACGCGAGCTTTTAAATCTCTGCACAAAATTCAATTTAAACCAGCAAATAATAGAGCCTACTAGACTGGAGAATACACTAGACCTCATATTCACTAACAATGATGATCTGATAAGAAATGTCACCATATCAAAAACAATATACTCAGATCACAACATAATTGAGGTTCAGACATGTATGCGAGGAGCCCCAGACCGACAAAATGAGACAAGTCACGAGGGAGCATTCACCAAATTCAACTTCAATAACAAAAACATAAAGTGGGACCAAGTAAACCAAGTCCTAACCGATATAAGCTGGGAAGATATACTAAGCAACACAGACCCCAACTTATGCCTAGAACAGATTAACTCGGTGGCACTCGATGTATGCACAAGGCTTATTCCTCTAAGAAAAAGGAGGAGTAGATGTAAAATAAAAAGAGACAGGCGCTCCCTTTACAGGCGACAGAAAAGAATAACAGAGCGGCTAAAAGAGGTCAATATATCTGAAATGCGCAGGGAGACACTGGTCAGAGAAATAGCAAGCATCGAACTTAAGCTAAAAGAATCCTTTAGGAGTCAGGAATCGCGGGAAGAACTAAAAGCTATAAATGAAATCGAAAGAAACCCAAAGTATTTCTTCTCCTATGCCAAATCAAAATCGAGAACAACGCCCAGTATTGGGCCCCTACTTAAACAAGATGGGTCCTACACAGATGACAGCAAGGAAATGAGTGAGCTACTCAAGTCCCAATATGACTCAGTTTTTAGCAAGCCGCTAACCAGACTGAGAGTCGAAGATCAAAATGAATTTTTTATGAGAGAGCCACAAAATTTGATTAACACAAGCCTATCCGATGTTATCCTGACGCCAAATGACTTCGAACAGGCGATAAATGACATGCCCATGCACTCTGCCCCAGGGCCAGACTCATGGAACTCTGTGTCCACCAAGAACTGCAAGAAGCCCCTATCACGAGCCTTTTCCATCCTATGGAGAGGGAGCATGGACACGGGGGTCGTCCCTCAGTTACTAAAAACAACAGACATAGCCCCACTCCACAAAGGGGGCAGTAAAGCAACAGCAAAGAACTACAGACCAATAGCACTAACATCCCATATCATAAAAATCTTTGAAAGGGTCCTAAGAAGCAAGATCACCACCCATCTAGAAACCCATCAGTTACACAACCCAGGGCAACATGGGTTTAGAACAGGTCGCTCCTGTCTGTCTCAACTACTGGATCACTACGACAAGGTCCTAAATGCACTAGAAGACAAAAAGAATGCAGATGTAATATATACAGACTTTGCAAAAGCCTTCGACAAGTGTGACCATGGCGTAATAGCGCACAAAATGCGCGCTAAAGGAATAACAGGAAAAGTCGGTCGATGGATCTATAATTTCCTCACTAACAGAACACAGAGAGTAGTCGTCAACAGAGTAAAGTCCGAGGCAGCTACGGTGAAAAGCTCTGTTCCACAAGGCACAGTACTAGCTCCCATCTTGTTCCTCATCCTCATATCCGACATAGACAAGGATGTCAGCCACAGCACCGTGTCTTCCTTTGCAGATGACACCCGAATCTGCATGACAGTGTCTTCCATTGCAGACACTGCAAGGCTCCAGGCGGACATCAACCAAATCTTTCAGTGGGCTGCAGAAAACAATATGAAGTTCAACGATGAGAAATTTCAATTACTCAGATATGGTAAACATGAGGAAATTAAATCTTCATCAGAGTACAAAACAAATTCTGGATACAAAATAGAGCGAAACACCAACGTCAAAGACCTGGGAGTGATTATGTCGGAGGATCTCACCTTAAAGGACCATAACATTGTATCAATCGCATCTGCTAGAAAAATGACAGGATGAATAATGAGAACCTTCAAAACTAGGGAGGCCAAGCCCATGATGACACTCTTCAGGTCACTTGTTCTATCTAGGCTGGAATATTGCTGCACTCTAACAGCACCTTTCAAGGCAGGTGAAATTGCCGACCTAGAAAATGTACAGAGAACTTTCACGGCGCGCATAACGGAGATAAAACACCTCAATTACTGGGAGCGCTTGAGGTTTCTAAACCTGTATTCCCTGGAACGCAGGAGGGAGAGATACATGATTATATACACCTGGAAAATCCTAGAGGGACTAGTACCGAACTTGCACACGAAAATCACTCACTACGAAAGCAAAAGACTTGGCAGACGATGCACCATCCCCCCAATGAAAAGCAGGGGTGTCACTAGCACGTTAAGAGACCATACAATAAGTGTCAGGGGCCCGAGACTGTTCAACTGCCTCCCAGCACACATAAGGGGGATTACCAACAGACCCCTGGCAGTCTTCAAGCTGGCACTGGACAAGCACCTAAAGTCAGTTCCTGATCAGCCGGGCTGTGGCTCGTACGTTGGTTTGCGTGCAGCCAGCAGCAACAGCCTGGTTGATCAGGCGCTGATCCACCAGGAGGCCTGGTCTCAGACCGGGCCGCGGGGGCATTGACCCCCGAAACTCTCTCCAGGTAAACTCCAGGTAAGACCTCATCTTCACTAACAATGATGATCTGATAAGAAATATCACCATATCAAAAACAATATACTCAGATCACAACATAATTGAGGTTCAGTCATGTATGCGCGGAGCCCCAGACCGCCATAATGAGATTAGTCACGAGGGAGCATTCACCAAATTCAACTTCAATAACAAAAACATAAAGTGGGACCAAGTAAACCAAGTCCTAACCGATATAAGCTGGGAAGATATACTAAGCAACACAGACCCCAACCTATGCCTAGAACAGATTAACTCGGTGGCACTCGATGTATGCACAAGGCTTATTCCTCTAAGAAAAAGGAGGAGTAGATGTAAAACATAAAGAGACAGGCGCTCCCTTTACAGGCGACGGAAAAGAATAACAGAGCGGCTAAAAGAGGTCAATATATCTGAAATGCGTAGGGAGACACTGGTCAGAGAAATAGCAAGCATCGAACTTAAGCTAAAAGAATCCTTTAGGAGTCAGGAATCGCGGGAAGAACTAAAAGCCATAAATGAAATCGAAAGAAACCCAAAGTATTTCTTCTCCTATGCCAAATCAAAATCGAGAACAACGTCCAGTATTGGGCCCCTACTTAAACAAGATGGGTCCTACACAGATGACAGCAAGGAAATGAGTGAGCTACTCAAGTCCCAATATGACTCAGTTTTTAGCAAGCCGCTAACCAGACTGAGAGTCGAAGATCAAAATGAATTTTTTATGAGAGAGCCACAAAATTTGATTAACACAAGCCTATCCGATGTTATCCTGACGCCAAATGACTTCGAACAGGCGATAAATGACATGCCCATGCACTCTGGCCCAGGGCCAGACTCATGGAACTCTGTGTTCATCAAGAACTGCAAGAAGCCCCTATCACGAGCCTTTTCCATCCTATGGAGAGGGAGCATGGACACGGGGGTCGTCCCACAGTTACTAAAAGCAACAGACATAGCCCCACTCCACAAAGGGGGCAGTAAAGCAACAGCAAAGAACTACAGACCAATAGCACTAACATCCCATATCATAAAAATCTTTGAAAGGGTCCTAAGAAGCAAGATCACCACGCATCTAGAAACCCATCAGTTACACAACCCAGGGCAACATGGGTTTAGAACAGGTCGCTCCTGTCTGTCTCAACTATTGGACCACTACGACAAGGTCCTAAATGCACTAGAAGACAAAAAGAATGCAGATGTAATATATACAGACTTTGCAAAAGCCTTCGACAAGTGTGACCATGGCGTAATAGCGCACAAAATGCGTGCTAAAGGAATAACAGGAAAAGTCGGTCGATGGATCTATAATTTCCTCACTAACAGAACACAGAGAGTAGTCGTCAACAGAGTAAAGTCCGAGGCAGCTACGGTGAAAAGCTCTGTTCCACAAGGCACAGTACTCGCTCCCATCTTGTTCCTCATCCTTATATCCAACATAGACAAGGATGTCAGCCACAGCACCGTGTCTTCCTTTGCAGATGACACCCGAATCTGCATGACAGTGTCTTCCATTGCAGACACTGCAAAGCTCCAGGCAGACATCAACCAAATCTTTCAGTGGGCTGCAGAAAACAATATGAAGTTCAACGATGAGAAATTTCAATTACTCAGATATGGTAAACATGAGGAAATTAAATCTTCATCAGAGTACAAAACAAATTCTGGCCACAAAATAGAGCGAAACACCAACGTCAAAGACCTGGGAGTGATCATGTCGGAGGATCTCACCTTCAAGGACCATAACATTGTATCAATCGCATCTGCTAGAAAAATGACAGGATGGATAATGAGAACCTTCAAAACTAGGGAGGCCAAGCCCATGATGACACTCTTCAGGTCACTTGTTCTATCTAGGCTGGAATATTGCTGCACACTAACAGCACCTTTCAAGGCAGGTGAAATTGCCGACCTAGAAAATGTACAGAGAACTTTCACGGCGCGCATAACGGAGATAAAACACCTCAATTATTGGGAGCGCTTGAGGTTCCTAAACCTGTATTCCCTGGAATGCAGGAGGGAAAGATACATGATTATATACACCTGGAAAATCCTAGAGGGACTAGTACCGAACTTGCACACGAAAATCACTCACTACGAAAGCAAAAGACTTGGCAGACGATGCACCATCCCCCAATGAAAAGCAGGGGTGTCACTAGCACGTTAAGAGACCATACAATAAGTGTCAGGGGCCCGAGACTGTTCAACTGCCTCCCAGCACACATAAGGGGGATTACCAACAGACCCCTGGCAGTCTTCAAGCTGGCACTGGACAAGCACCTAAAGTCAGTTCCGGATCAGCCGGGCTGTGGCTCGTACGTTGGTTTGCGTGCAGCCAGCAGCAACAGCCTGGTTGATCAGGCTCTGATCCACCAGGAGGCCTGGTCTCAGACCGGGCCGCGGGGGCGTTTACCCCCGGAACTCTCTCCAGGTAAACTCCAGGTAAACTCCAGAATCAAATCGGACGAGGATCAGGCAGGACTACAAAGAGACCTGGACAGGCTACAAGCCTGGTCCAGCAACTGGCTCCTTGAATTTAACCCTGCCAAATGCAAAGTCATGAAGATTGGGGAAGGGCAAAGAAGACCGCAGACACAATATAGTTTAGATGGCCAAAGACTGCAAACCTCACTCAAGGAAAAAGATCTGGGGGTGAGTATAACACCGAGCATATCTCCTGAGGCGCACATCAATCAGATAACTGCTGCAGCATACGGGCGCCTGGCAAACCTATGGATAGCGTTCCGATACCTCAGTAAGGATTCGTTTAAGACTCTGTATGCCATCTACGTCAGGCCCATACTGGAGTATGCAGCACCAGTTTGGAATCCATACCTAGTCAAGCACGTCAAGAAATTAGAGAAAGTGCAAAGGTTTGCAACAAGACTAGTCCCAGAGCTACGGGGATTGTCCTATGAAGAAAGGTTGAGGGAAATCGGCCTGACGACACTGGAGGCCAGGAGGGTCAGGGGAGACATGATAACGACATATAAAATACTGCGTGGAATAGACGAGGTGGACAAAGATGGGATGTTCCAGAGATGGGACACAGACACAAGAGGTCACAATTGGAAGTTGAAGACTCAGATGAATCAAAGGGATGTTAGGAAGTATTTCTTCAGTCATAGAGTAGTCAGGCCATGGAATAGCTTAGAAAGTGATGTGGTGGAGGCAGGGACCATACATAGTTTTAAGGCGAGGTATGATAGAGCTCATGGGGCAGGGAGAGAGAGGACCTAGTAGCAATCAGCGAAGAGGCGGGGCCAGGAGCTGTGAATCGACCCCTGCAACCACAAATAGGTGAGTACAAATAGGCGAGTACACACACAGGAGCTTGGACTCCACCCCTGCAATCTCAACTAGGTGAGTGCACACACACACACACACACACACACACACACACACACACACATGTGGTAATGCTTTATTTACAGCTAGCAAAGTCAGGGTATTTCTCCAGAATGGTCTGCAATATACCACTGTGGATAAAGTACTTTGCCATTTCTTGAACATTTCTGAGCGAGTTGTTTCTAAATTCATTAATTTTATCACACTCCAGTACACGCCCTCTTCTCTTTCTCATATACATAAATGGCCTACCAAATGCATCGCAACTACTCAAACCCACACTATTTGCAGATGACACTACATACGTCTACTCTCACCCGAGCCCAGTCATGCTAGCCAATACTGTAAATACCGAATTACAGAAAATATCAACCTGGATGAGGACCAACAAACTTACTCTAAACATTGACAAAACTTACTACATTCAGTTTTGTAGCAGAGCTACAGATGTGTCTCTAAACATAATGATAAATGGATCACCTATCACAAAACTCACAGAGGGAAAATTCTTAGGAATCCACCTTGATAATAGACTCAAATTTCAAACACATCTACAACAAATTTCCCAAAAAAAATTCCAAGACCGTAGGCATACTATCGAAGATACGGTACTATGTTCCACAGTCAGCCCTCCTGGCCCTATATCACTCACTTATTTACCCCTATCTCACCTATGGAATTTGTGCATGGGGCTCAACAACAATAAACCATCTCAGACCACTAATCACCCAACAAAAGGCTGCAGTCAGAATGATAACAAATTCCCACTACAGACACACTCCACCAATATTCAAAACTCTAAACCTACTCACAATACAAAACATCCATACTTATTACTGCACCTACTACATACATAGAACACTTAACTCTGACATAAACCCTCCCCTCAAACATCTCCTTACCAACCTTAACAGAACACATGACCATAACACAAAGCACAGATCACTCTTTGATGTTCCTCGTGTCCATCTCACGCTATGCAAAAACTCAATACACATAAAAGGCCCTAAAATCTGGAATTCATTACCTGTGAATATAAAAGAAACACTGTTTATAAATTCAAGTCTCTTCTCAAAAAACACTTACTCACCCACAACTAAATAAATACTGAATAATTGTATCTCATAAATTGTATCTCATATATGTATCTCATTATTGTATCTCATAAATGTCAACCTGTGACCCAATCAAACTTTGTTACTATTTAACTTTATTACCTAACATAATACTCGATTCTACTGATTACACAGCAACACAGTAATGACCATATGACCTGTCTTTGTAATACTCATTTGTACTAAATTGTTATCTGTTTTACAATAATTTTTGTACCACTGAATATATGTTGCAACCCCTGAATGGGTTACAATGATTATTATATATATATATATAATGTATATTATCTTTTCATATAATTTTATATTGCTTATATTTGCGATAATAGCTAAATCATAAATATATTGCTTTATATTCTTATTTGACTTTTGTTAGGATGTACATAATAAGTGCTCAGTTCAAGTCTTGATTGTCAAACTACTGTAATTATCGCTCCTTGCTCGTTATATTGCCGGCTTCTCGCTGGGTGACTGCTGCCCACGGAGCTATCACGTGATCGAGGGGGGGGGTGTCCTCACCTCTCGTGAAGTTTTCAGTCTGCTCTAGACTCGCTTGGTGGTTGGACAGATTGTCTGTCTCATTATTCTTGTTAGTTCTGTAGAACTCAGCTCACAGAACATTGTATAGACTTAGTGATTTTCGACGTTGTACTGAGGTTGTGTGTCACTTAGACACTCTGAACATCTCAGGTCCTTAGCTATAGCTTCTGACCTAATTTTGTACTGGTTTCTGTGTATTGTCACAGTCGGGTTTTTCCTATGCTGAACTTAGATTCAGTAGTATGGGAGTTTTGTAACTTTTGTGGAGGATCTGCTGATGGTCCCTACTTAGTGTCGTTATATTATCTCCTTGATCCTGATTCTGTGTCACAGTCACATATTGCATTGCTATTGGGCATAGCATTCTTTGTTGTTCAAGCAGACTGTTCGGGTTGCCAGTCGGTCAAGAAGTTAGTTTATTTGAGGACTTTGTCGGTCACTTGTTTAAGTCTTATTCGAGTCTTGAGACATAGTGAACTATTTAGAGCACTTACACGCATACACAAACTTACTTGTACATATTTGTAATATCTTATTAAATGTTAATGTACTTGACGGTACTTAAGAATTATAAATGTGATATGTGCTTTCAGCACAATAATATTGAACTCGAGAGATTGATTTTATTTTGATTGCTGTGATTAATTTAATTTGATAATATACCTCAAGACTTAATAAATTGATTAAATTTTAATTTCTCTAGTTAGTAGCCTACCAGTTGTAATCCTGAAGCACTATTGAATAATACTGAATTTTAATGGATAATTGGACAAGGATACTGACTACTTGTTACGAAAACCCAGTAACAGGCTGGATGCTAGAAGGGCAGTCCTTTCTAGTATTCACTGGAGATCTCTAAGCTTTTAGAATCGCGTTTTTTGTAACAATATATCATTGCTTAGTTAATCTTAAGTTAATTTTAAGCCAGCCCATAATGCTCTGCATACAAGAGGTCAATATATCTGAAATGCGTAGGGAGACACTGGTCAGAGAAATAGCAAGCATCGAACTTAAGCTAAAAGAATCCTTTAGGAGTCAGGAATCGCGGGAAGAACTAAAAGCCATAAATGAAATCGAAAGAAACCCAAAGTATTTCTTCTCCTATGCCAAATCAAAATCGAGAACAACGTCCAGTATTGGGCCCCTACTTAAACAAGATGGGTCCTACACAGATGACAACAAGGAAATGAGTGAGCTACTCAAGTCCCAATATGACTCAGTTTTTAGCAAGCCGCTAACCAGACTGAGAGTCGAAGATCAAAATGAATTTTTTATGAGAGAGCCACAAAATTTGATTAACACAAGCCTATCCGATGTTATCCTGACGCCAAATGACTTCGAACAGGCGATAAATGACATGCCCATGCACTCTGCCCCAGGGCCAGACTCATGGAACTCTGTGTTCATCAAGAACTGCAAGAAGCCCCTATCACGAGCCTTTTCCATCCTATGGAGAGGGAGCATGGACACGGGGGTCGTCCCACAGTTACTAAAAACAACAGACATAGCCCCACTCCACAAAGGGGGCAGTAAAGCAACAGCAAAGAACTACAGACCAATAGCACTAACATCCCATATCATAAAAATCTTTGAAAGGGTCCTAAGAAGCAAGATCACCACGCATCTAGAAACCCATCAGTTACACAACCCAGGGCAACATGGGTTTAGAACAGGTCGCTCCTGTCTGTCTCAACTATTGGACCACTACGACAAGGTCCTAAATGCACTAGAAGACAAAAAGAATGCAGATGTAATATATACAGACTTTGCAAAAGCCTTCGACAAGTGTGACCATGGCGTAATAGCGCACAAAATGCGTGCTAAAGGAATAACAGGAAAAGTCGGTCGATGGATGTATAATTTCCTCACTAACAGAACACAGAGAGTAGTCGTCAACAGAGTAAAGTCCGAGGCAGCTACGGTGAAAAGCTCTGTTCCACAAGGCACAGTACTCGCTCCCATCTTGTTCCTCATCCTTATATCCGACATAGACAAGGATGTCAGCCACAGCACCGTGTCTTCCTTTGCATATGACACCCAAATCTGCATGACAGTGTCTTCCATTGCAGACACTGCAAAGCTCCAGGCAGACATCAACCAAATCTTTCAGTGGGCTGCAGAAAACAATATGAAGTTCAACGATGAGAAATTTCAATTACTCAGATATGGTAAACATGAGGAAATTAAATCTTCATCAGAGTACAAAACAAATTCTGGCCACAAAATAGAGCGAAACACCAACGTCAAAGACGTGGGAGTGATCATGTCGGAGGATCTCACCTTCAAGGACCATAACATTGTATCAATCGCATCTGCTAGAAAAATGACAGGATGGATAATGAGAACCTTCAAAACTAGGGAGGCCAAGCCCATGATGACACTCTTCAGGTCACTTGTTCTATCTAGGCTGGAATATTGCTGCACACTAACAGCACCTTTCAAGGCAGGTGAAATTGCCGACCTAGAAAATGTACAGAGAACTTTCACGGCGCGCATAACGGAGATAAAACACCTCAATTATTGGGAGCGCTTGAGGTTCCTAAACCTGTATTCCCTGGAACGCAGGAGGGAGAGATACATGATTATATACACCTGGAAAATCCTAGAGGGACTAGTACCGAACTTGCACACGAAAATCACCCACTACGAAAGCAAAAGACTTGGCAGACGATACACCATCCCCCCAATGAAAAGCAGGGGTGTCACTAGCACGTTAAGAGACCATACAATAAGTGTCAGGGGCCCGAGACTGTTCAACTGCCTCCCAGCACACATAAGGGGGATTACCAACAGACCCCTGGCAGTCTTCAAGCTGGCACTGGACAAGCACCTAAAGTCAGTTCCGGATCAGCCGGGCTGTGGCTCGTATGTTGGTTTGCGTGCAGCCAGCAGCAACAGCCTGGTTGATCAGGCGCTGATCCACCAGGAGGCCTGGTCTCAGACCGGGCCGCGGGGGCGTTGACCCCCGGAACTCTCTCCAGGTAAACTCCAGGTAATACAAGGGGCTTTGGCATGCTGCACTTTAAAAATTGTATTCCTTGTACTTCTCTGTATCATGTTCAAATAAATAAATAAATAAATAAATAAATAAGACCGTCACTGCCCACCAACCCTACACAATGCCAAGACCGTCACTACCTACAAGCCCAACACGTCACGAAGATCATCACTACCCACCAACCCAACATGCAACTAAGACCGTCACTACCCACCAACCCAACATGATAAGAAAAAGACCGTCACTACCCATCAACCCAACACGTTACTAAGACCATCACAACCCACCAACCCAACACGCCACTAATTATTATAATCAAAAAGAAGCGCTAAGCCACAAGTGCTGCAGGGTAGGAAAGGATGCATGGGCATTGGGCGGCAGAAGGGGGGAGGGGCGATCAGTACGTTAGAGAAAACAGCAGGGCAGGGGATAGTGCAGGGTAGAGGGTAGCAAGAAATCAAGGTACAAAGGGCTGAATGTATCATCAGAGTTTGCGAAGTAAGTCAGTTGTTGTCAAAAAGTCAGTGAGAGAGTCCAGATGAAAGGTGGGTCCATCAGCGAGAAGGGAAGGTAAAGAGAGAGCAGCGGAGTGAAGACGACGTTGGAGGTAAATTCTGCGTGCTCGTTGATAAAGTGGGCAGTTAACAGAATGTGGCTGACGGATAATGGAACCTGACAATTCTCAAAGAGGAGCAGGGCGCCTCTCCATGAGATATCCATGAGTAAGACGAGTATGGCCATGCGAAGACGGGAGAGAGTAGTCTCCCAACCTCTGCACTGGTGACAAGAAGACGGCCAGTAACCTATACTCGATTTAATAGATTGAAGTTTGTTACCGAGCAGAGTAGACCAACATTGTTGCCAACGGGTGTGAAGGTGGGTAGCTATTGCAGCAAAATAGTCCGTAAATGGAACACCTCTATATGAAACTGGTAGGTCATGTACTGCTGACCGCGCAGCAGTGTCTGCCTGTTCATTGCCTTGTACGTCAACATGACCAGGGACCCAACAAAAAGCAATATCTTTATGCTTTGTAGAGATGCAGCATAGCCAAAGTTGGATACGGAGGACTAAGGGGTGAGGCGTATCAAATTTCTGTATAGCCTGTAAAGCACTAAGAGAGTCTGAGACTACCACAAATGATGACACAGGCATAGATGCAATACGGATTAGTGCTGCAAGAATGGCATACAATTCAGCAGTAAAGATTCTAGCCGAAGACAGTAAATGCCCTCGTACGACGCTGTCCGGAAACACTGCTGTGAATCCTACGCCGTCAGAAGACTTAGAGCCATCTGTGTACACTGCAATGGCATGAGAATGAGAGTGGAAGTGGTCAAGAAAAAGAGAGCGGGAAGCTACCGTAGACAGTTGGGCTTTCGAGCAAGGGAGTGAGAAAGAACATACTCGAACAGCTGGAACTTCCCAGGGGGGGTAGGGAAAGGTGAGATGCTACATGAACATAGAAAGGTGGAAATTGAAGAGAAGACAAGAGCTAATGTAGGCGAAGAGAGAAGGGACGGAGCAAACAGGGGCGGCGAACAAATAATGTCTACTAATATCGGTGACCATTCTATAAATGGAAGGATTGCGGAGATCATGAGAGCGTACATAGTAGCGAAGGCAATGGGCATCACGGCGATCGGATAAGGATGGAACATTCGCTTCTGCATAGAGGCTCTCAACAGGGGAAGAGCAAAAAGCACCAAGGCATAAACGTAATCCTTGGTGATGAATAGGGCTGAGGCTAGATAGAGTAGCAGTTGAGGCAGCTGAATGCATCTGGTCACCATAGTCAAGTTTCGATAAAATGAGGGTGGAATGTAGGTGAAGGAGAGTTCGACGATCAGCTCCCTGTGAAGGCTTACTCCGCTCTGTAACAACTTCAGACAGTATTACCAAAGCTGGCTCCTCCTCAGGAAAATTAATGAATAGAAAAAGAAATAATAACACACAAACATAAACACTTTATTATATAGAAAATATAAAACACTTAAATATTAAATATTAATCCTACATTAAAGAAAATGAAAAATGAAAAATATAAATGATAACTGAATTCAACGCTAATTTAAAACTTGGGTGTCTGGTGTTGGTGACACTGCTTGTTGAAATCGTAGCCATTGCCGATGATGGGGGAGGGGGGTCGCAGGTGTTGGTTACAACCCACTGGCTAGTTCTTCACAGTATAGCCTTGAGTATTCTATCCTGATGACAGGAAAGCAAGTTCTTTACCACTGCAATGATGAGGGGTTATGTCCTGCAATTTCATACAGATGCACAGGTAATTAAATCCAAAAAGGGGAAGTCTCAGGACGTTCGTCCATCTCCATCAGTTCTGCTCGTTGATTGGCAGGTGACCCTCTCAGTCATCCAAGCTGGAAAGATAGACAGGTTACCCACTGCTTAAGAAATCACTCTCTATGATAAGTACAATACCTAAAAGATGTGGTGATTATTACAACAGTCAACTTAGAGCAAAACTGAAAGGACTAAGTTTATTATTGGTCAAAAGTGAAGCTTTCAACCAATAAATCCACTAGAATACAAGGCAGGAATGTACTTACAGTAGTGCTGGGAGCTGTGAGTATAGTGATTACTGTTTGGACCGGAGCCCCACACGTCACCTTTCGGGGGGAGGGGAGAAGGAGGGGAAGGGATAGTGGGAGCTAGACTGACCCTACCTTAACAAGCAGCCGGCAGTCAAACTATCACTTTCGGGGTGGGGGAAAAAAGGCGGGAATAGTGGGAGCTTGACTTACCCTACCTTAACAAGTAACCGGCAATGAAACTATCACTTTCGGGGAGGAGGAAAAAAAGGTGGGAACAGCGGGAGCTTGACTTACCTTACCTTAACAAGTAGCTGGCAATGAAACTATTGTTACTATATACTCCATCGCTACTCCTATCTATTGAACTTTTCCCTCACACTCCCCCATACCAAGACTTATAGTCAAGGAGTATAAGAATAGGCGAGGAAAAAGTTCGAACATGTGGAAGTCGCGTAAGGCAACAAATCTTCTACTGACTGTCACGACTTAACCAGTCAGAGAAATAATTGGATGAACCATTGATATACACAATATGGAACTTAAAAGCCTGGAGTGCCAATGTCCACCTCAAGAGGCGACTGTTGGTTCCCTTAAAAGTTTCTAGGTATATCAAAGGTTTGTGGTCCGTTTCTAAAATGAATTCTTTTCCCAGCAAATAAAATTTAAGTTTGGAGATACCCCACACAAGGGCTAAACATTCCTTTTCTATTGTGGAGTATCTCGTTTCTGCGGGAAGGAGTTTCTGGCTTAGGAAGCATACAGGGAAGGGAGTACCATCATGGTATTGTAGTAACACCGCACTTAAGCCAGTATTGGAGGCATCAGTTCTTAAACAAAATGTTTTATTAATATCTGAAATCTTAAGTATAGGGTCTTTCGAGAAGATATTTTTAATCTCATTAAACTTTTCCCGAGCTACGTAGGAAAGTTCAAGAGGTTCCTTCACAGACTTTTTAAGGAAGTCGGATAAGATGCCTGTAAGATCAGTAAGGTTTGGGATAAACCGTGCATAAAAATTTATAGAACCAAGAAAGCTACGCATGAGCTTCTTGGTTTTGGGGAATTTAAATTCTAATAAAGCTTTGATCTTACTGGGGAGAGGCTGCAGAGAGTTATTAGAAAGTATCAGTCCAAGATATCTAATCTTGTTATACCCAAGGAAGCATTTCTTCGGCTTGGCAGTGAGACCATGTGAGCGTAACCTACGCAAAACTGCTGTTAATGTTTGGATATGTTCGCCCCACGTGGATGTCATTACGTAAATGTTATCAAAATAAACTGAAACATTTGGCATATTACCCAAGACCTTTCTCATCAGTCTCACGTAGGTAGCACAGGCAGTTACCAAACCGAAGGGCATAGTTCTATATTGCATCAGTCCTTGGTGTGTAGGAAAAGTGGTGTACTGCTTAGAAGAAGGATCTAACATTACTTGATGATATGCCTGCGCAATATCAATCTCTGAAAAGAAGGAAGAGTCATAAAATTTGTGTAGATCGCTATGTATTAAGGGCATAGGCTCAGCATCCCACCGAGTTATAGCATTAATGCCTCTGAAATCAATAGCAAATCTATATGAATTATCCTCCTTCTTAACCATGACTACTGGTGAGCAATATGCAGATACTGAAGGTTCAATGATCTTTAGTTTTAATAATTTGTCTACCTCTCGGTCAAATGCATCCCTAAGGTGAACTGGAACTGGGTATAATTTCCGTTTGATCGGATTGTCCGTCAATAAGTCAATCTTATGGACTACCGTGGAGGTAACACCTGGAATATCAGTAAAGACGTCTGAAAAGTTACTCACACATTGAAGTATTTCATGTCTCTTATGGTCATCCAAAAATTCATTAATATTAATGTTGGTTGCGCCCGAGGGGTCAAGAGTCACCAAGTCATGTAGTTCTTCATCATAGTCTAAGTTAGAGGTGTCAATTATGCACACCTTACATTCTTCAGTTGTTTTATCAAGTTTGTGAGGAAAAACTAAGTCAAAGTTATTAAGGCAGTTAACCGAATTTCTTCAGTAATATTTCTTAAGGATGTTGATATGATAAAGCTTCGGTTTCCCCTTGACTTCTATGAGGTAGTCAACTTTCCCACAAATTTTTAATACTTTATATGGACCTTTCCATGCTACTAATAATTTATTTGACTTGATAGGCAAAAGTACCAGAACTTCATCCCCTACTTTAAAACTTCTCCTCTGACTTTTGGAATCAAAAATAGGTTTCGTACTGGTCCATTGACAAGCTTAGGTTTTTCGAAACTATGTCAGAGGTATCCTCAAGTTTGGATATAAGGTCAAGGAGAAACTGGTAAGAAGACTGAACCTCAGCACTCGCCTCCTCATTAGTCCATAAATCATGAAGGATGGACAATGGGCCTCTGGCCTGTCTACCATAGAGAAGTTCAAAAGGTGAAAACCCCAAGGAGTCACTGGGAACTTCCCTCAAGGCAAACAAAGCACAGGGTAGGTAACGATGCCACTCATTAGGTTTAAGGGGGCAAAGTTTCCTTAAAATGGACTTGAGAATCGAATGCTGGCGCTCAATCCTCCCATTACAGCTGGGATGATAGGGTGTGGTGAAGAGAGGCTTCACTCCCAGAAGTTGGTATAGATGTTGCATTAAGTCAGATGTGAATTGTGTCCCACGGTCATACAAAATTTCTCAAGGGATGCCCACTCTGGAGAAGATGGACAAAAGGGCTTCAGCCACCTCTGTAGTGGTTATGGTCTTTAAGGGTATGGCTTCAGGGAAACTCGAAGCATAATCAACTAATGTTAATATATATCTATGTCCCCCAGATGAAAGTGGAGATAAAGGACCAACGATGTCAATATCTACTCTTTCAAAAGGTACCGTAAAGACTGGCATTTTGACCATAGGTACTCGCCTGGTACCTCGGGAGGATGACAGTTGGCAAACTTTACACGATCTACAATAGGTAGTGACATCTGAGGACATTTTTTGGCCAAAAATAGGTTTCCCTAATTTTATTTAAGGTTTTACGATGCGAGAAATGTCCGGCCACTGGCAGGTCATGAGCCATTTTAAGAACAGTCTCTCTGCATTGACTTGGAACAACTAAGATGGAATAGTCTATCTCATCTGAATTTAATTTGAATACTGACTTGTACAAGATACCTTTTATATATTCAAATTTATATGAAAAGTTTTTCCTTTGGATAACTTGATTTTGTTTAGCGGCATTATGGCAACCCTGAAGAGAAGGGCAATTACGTTGTAAATTGACAAAGGAGTCCTTCGATACGTCTAAAGGCTTAAAGTCAGGGAAAATCAAAGGATGGACAGTAGGAGAAGCCTGGGCTTTGGTCTGAGCCCTAGTCAAAACATTTATAGTATCGGAGGTGATATCTTCACTTTCATCTAATAAGTGAACCGGTGATCCTACTACCTCGCTTTCGAGAGTAGCATCACTGGTTTTTAATCCCACATGAATCTCACGAGACATTGTCTTATCTGAACTTTCGAGGGGCTTCTCTGACTCTTCAGAAAGAGGATCTGAAGCACCTATGTCCATCTTTGGTGATGAAAGGTCAACCTCAGAAGGAAGAATGGCACCTTTTACATTACCTATTAGTACGGAGCAAGAAGTGATGGGAGCTAGTACGGCTTCAGACCAACCTGTGAACCACTTAGACCTAATGTAACAAAGGATGGTAGGAAAAGTGTCCGTACAACCCAAGTAGTCTGAAAGTATAGTAGAGGAATGAGTTTCTTTAAGGTTAGGGAACAGCTTATCAGAAATGACTATACATGTGCATCCAGTGTCTCGTAAAATTGTAGATACATTAACTGTAGTCCATTAACTGTTCCTGAACAGAAGGGTGCTTGGTCATTACAGTCTTTAAAACATCTTCCAACTTTTTGGACCTTCTTAGAAGGACAATCTGGACGTTTATGTCCCTTAACACCACACAAATGACAAACAGGAATAAAAGAAGTCATTTTACTTTCCACTAGAGGCTTTGATTTCTTAAGGTCTGATGAACCCTTGCCCTTAGGGTTCGATCCCTTTAGGTCTTTATAGGAATTGTGAGCCTCAGCATACAGGTCAGCAGCCTCAGCAGCTTCCTCAGCTTTAATCAGGTAACGTTCTCTGATGAATGTTCGTATCTGATGGGGAAGAGCTGTCAGGAACTGGTCAGCAACCATGAAGTCTCTAAGAGATTCATAACTGCGATCAATTCCTGAACTGTCTATCCAAAAGTCGAACAAACGAAACTGAAACTGAAAGTTCTGGCCAGGCTGTAAGGTGGCATACCTAAAATCTTTCCTGTAAGAATTAGTGGTTTTTTGATATGCTTTAAGGATTGCCTTCTTCAGTAGGTTATAATTACATATGATATCTTGTGACAAAGTTGCATAGATATTCAAAGCGGTACCAGATAATAACATTCCTAACCTGGTAGCCCAGGTGTCAGCAGGCCATTCACAGAGGGTAGCGGTATTTTCAAACCTGATAATGTATGAAGTTATGTCTTCCCCCTCTGTGAAGGGAGGTAAATTAGGTGTTGGAATATGTACACTAGCTGCACGTTGTTCCATTACTCCTTCGTCTAATTGCTGTTGTGAGAAAGTTAACTTTTTATTCTCTAATTCAAGGCGAGCTTGTTCGAGCTCGCGATCCTTTTCTCTCTCCCTTAACTCATATTCTCTGTCCTTTGCTCCTTCCTCAAGTTCCCTTAATTTAACTTGTTCCTCACGTACTCTAGTTCTTTCTTCACGATCAAGTCTATCACGCTCCTTTTTGTCTTCTCTCTCTCTTTCTAACTGTCTTTCTTGGATTTCTCTCTCAATTCTCTCTTTCTCCTTTTTCTCCTGTCTTTCAAGGTTCTCTTTCTCCTTTTCATCCTCTCTTTCTCTTTCTAGCTGTCTTTCTTGATTCTCTCTCTCTATTCTTTCTCTCTCCTTATTCTCTTCTCTTTCGATTCTCTCTCTGTCTCTTTCAAGTCTTTCCTGGATCTTAGCACTAATGAAAGATTCTAAATTTTTCCCTGTTATACCTAATTTACTTCCAGCATTCATCCAAAACTGGTATTCCTCCATGCTTGCAAGAATAACTTAAACTATCAGGGGAAATGAAACGGGTATTAAAGAAAACGGAGGGTTCAATTCCTGCTCCGCTCAAACTATAAATAAACCAGAGGGCTCGATCCCTGCTTCAATTAAACAATATGTATTAATTAAAATGAAGGGTTCTATGCTGGCTCCGAGCAAACAGTAAGTAGAATGGGGTCACTTGAACATCCAATCTTCTCACGAACAAATCAAGAGTGTCCTATGACAGTTCCCTTGATATAATAAAGAGCTCAATGAAACAAATTGTCACTGGAAAATCTCGGGTCCCTAGAGTCTAATCCTCCAAAGTGTTTCAAGCTCACACAAAAACAGATGGCGGAATTAACTAGTATTCCTGCCTTGACTTGACTTACAATAAATTGAGACCATAACAATCACCAAATCTTTTAAATACCTGTACTGTAGTCCTTACTCATGGCTGGTGGTAACCGTCTGTGGTATGCGGCGTTGAAGTTCCAATGGTAGATTCGAGATGGAATTGAATCTTGATTCAGTAGAGTTGATCCTGGCAAGGTCGCCACTTGTGAAGGCTTACTCAGCTCTGTAACAACTTCAGACAGTATTACCAAAGCTGGCTCCTCCTCAGGAAAATTAATGAATAGAAAAAGAAATAATAACACACAAACATAAACACTTTATTATATAGAAAATATAAAACACTTAAATATTAAATATTAATCCTACATTAAAGAAAATGAAAAATGAAAAATATAAATGATAACTGAATTCAACGCTAATTTAAAACTTGGGTGTCTGGTGTTGGTGACACTGCTTGTTGAAATCGTACCCGTTGCCGATGATGGGGGTGGGGGGGTCGCAGGTGTTGGTTACAACCCACTGGCTAGTTCTTCACAGTATAGCCTTGAGTATTCTATCCCGATGACAGGAAAGCAGGTTCTTTACCGCTGCAATGATGAGGGGTTACGTCCTGCAATATCATACAGGTGCACAGGTAATTAAATCCAAAAAGGGGAAGTCTCAGGATGTTCGTCCATCTCCATCAGTTCTGCACGTTGATTGGCAGGTGACCCTCTCAGTCATCCAAGCTGGAAAGATAGACAGGTTACCCACTGCTTAAGAAATCACTCTCCATGATAAGTACAATACCTAAAAGATGTGGTGATTATTACAACAGTCAACTTAGAGCAAAACTGAAAGGACTAAGTTTATTATTGGTCAAAAGTGAAGTTTCAACCAATAAATCCACTAGAATACAAGGCAGGAATGTACTTACAGTAGTGCTGGGAGCTGTGAGTCTAGTGATTACTGTTTGGACCGGAGTCCCACACATCACCTTTCGGGGGGGGGGGGAAGAAGGAAGGGAAGGGATAGCGGTAGCTAGACTGACCCTACCTTAACAAGCAGCCGGCAGTCAAACTATCACTTTCGGGGTGGGGGAAAAAAGGTGGGAATAGTGGGAGCTTGACTTACCCTACCTTAACAAGTAGCCGGCAATGAAACTATCACTTTCAGGGAGGGGGAAAAAAGGCGGAATAGTGGGAGCTTGACTAACCCTACCTTAACAAGTAGCCGGCAATGAAACTATTGTTACTATATATTCCATCGCTACTCCTATCTATTGAACTTTTCCCTCACACTCCCCATGAAAGATGAGCAAGGGTTTTAAGAAGGTTCAGCCGCCTGTGACAAGTTGTCTTCAGAGAGGTAATGTGAGGTTTCGAGGATAACCTATGGTCAAAGAGGAGGCCTAGAAACCTGACTGTATCACGTTCAGGGATACGGGTGCCATAGAGGTAAAATGGATGATCGGAGATGAGAGAGCATCTAGTGAAAGTAATTTGGTGAGTTTTGGTACTGGAAAATTTAAACCCATGTGTGGTGGCCCAATTGGAAACACGGTCGACCACATGCTGGAGAGAAACTGTAATGAGGTGACAGTCAGCGCCTGCACAGGCAATAGCGAAGTCATCAACATAGAGTGATGACCAAATATTGGATGGAAGACTAGAGGCCAAATCATTTATAGCAAGGAGAAAAAGTGTTGTGCTCAGAACACATCCCTGGGGGACACGTTCAGCTTGGATAAAGTCCGGGGAGAGCACATTATTAACCCAAACACGGAAATGTCTGCCAGTTAAAAAGTTCTTAAGGAAGGATGGTAGATTGCCTGGAAGGCCTAAGGAGTGGGCTTGTGCCAAAATATTATATCTCCAAGTTGTGTCATACGCCTTCTCAAGGTCAAAAAATATGGCAATAACTGAGTGGTTATTCGCAAAGGCATTACGAACATACGTATCCAAGGATAGTAAGGGGTCTATAGTAGAACGGCCCTTACGAAAGCCATATTGACGAGTGGAGAGACTGTTGTGTGTCTAAATACCACACTAAACGTCCATTTACCAGGCGTTCCATCACTTTGGAAACTGCACTGGTAAGAGCAATGGGACGATAGTGGGAGGCTATATGTCTCGTAGTACCCGGTTTGCAGAAAGTGAGAATAATGGCAGATTTCCACAGCTTTGGAAAAACTCCTTGTGACCAAATAAGATTGAAAAGGCGTAATAGGACTGCAAGGGCTGACTGATGTAAATGTTGTAGCATACGAATATGAATGTTGTCGGGCACAGCTGCCGATGATCGGCAATCTGAGAGTGTTGCCTCCAGTTGCTGAAGTGTAAAAGGCACATTATACTGTTCTTCTCTGAGAGAAGAAAAGTCCAAGGGTGCTAACTCTCTGGCAGACTTTGAGGAAAGAAACGAGGGACATAGATGGAGCCCCTGAGAAATACAGACCAGATGATTGCCAATTTCATTGGCAACATCTAGTGGGTTTGCTATATCAACACCGGCAACCCGCAGACCAGGAGCCGGGTCAGGAATATTTACCACTCAGTTTTCGTACTTTTTTCCAAACTGCACTCATAGAGGAAGCAGAGGTGATGGTGGAGACAATCTCGCCAGCAAGTGCGTTTAGCGTCACAGATGACACGGCGAGCGATCACACGCTTCTGCTTAAAATCAAATAGTCTCTCCGTGGTTCTATTGTACCGGTACCTGCCCCACGCAGCACGTTTCAAGCGTACTGCACGAACACAAGCAGGATGCCTGCCCGAAGTTTGGGGTATAGAATGAGAAGCTGTAGTTAACGAAGGACGAGAAGAGGTGTAAAAGCTCATCAATGGAGGACGAAGAAGGAACCTAACTAAAAACAGTTAGTTGTGAGTAAAGGTTCCAATTTGCCTGATCAAATTGCCAGCATGGGTTACGAAGAGGTGGTGAATATGAAGGGGAAGTAAGAATTATTGGGAAATGATCGCTGTCATGTAAATCCGGGAAAACAGACCAGGTGAAGTTTAATGCAGCGGAGGAAGAGCAGACTGAGAGATCGATGCAAGAGAGAGTATGAGTCCGAGGATCAAAATGTGTGCGAGTACCTGTATTTAAAACATGGAGGAGGTGGGTAGCAAGAAAAGCCTTTAACTGAATGCCACGGGAATCACAGTGAGATCCCCCAGAGGAAATGATGGGCATTAAAATCGCCAAGTAACAGAAGTGGTGGCGGTAATGACAAAACAAGAAAGGCAATATCCGGGATAGATAATGCCCAAGAAGGAGAGAGATACAAAGAACAGAGTGTATACCACCTATGCAAGTGGATACGGGCTGCTGTGTTATGGGAGAGCAACATCTGAAGCTCACCCCAATTACCCCTGAGGCCGCGAATATTCCCCTGTAAATAGGCCATGATTGGCAACGATAAAGATACCTGAAATCCACAGGTAAGGGTACCTACGACTAACTAGAAGGGTTAGAAAAGTCCACATGCGGTGGCAAAGGAAAACGTTCAAGTAGCGAAGGAACGGTGCATTGTGAAGAAAGGAGTTGCGCAGATGGAGAAGAGGAAAGAGAAGGAACAGAGGGTGGATCAGTGTCCATTGATGGTTTGGTCTCTGCAATATATTCAGAGATTGCTTCAAGTGTTTTGGAGTTCAGAGATCGTATGGGAGACATTATTGGAGATGGAAGAGGAGGAGATTGAGTAAAGATAGGAGCTGTAATGGACTGTACCAAGGTGGGGGGGAGGGGCGGCGAAAGGGTGGAGGGAACTGGAGAAATGTGGGAGGGGACAGAAGAGGCAAAAACCCGGGAGGTGGCAGAAGAGGAAGAAACTTGGGAGGGGACAGGGGAGGAAGGCACAGTATGAGGAGGATGAACCTCCACACTTGTAATGGAGCCAGTGAAAGGGGAAGACCTAGGTACAGAGACCGAAAAGGTAAAATGTGGAGGTGGATGAAGGGAAGGAGGGGTTAAAAGAGATTTGTTGGACCTCTTAGAAGTAGAGGGACGATTGGGAGGTGTTGTACGAGGTCTTGTCGATACCGGGGTTTGTGAGGGAGAACACTAAGACGTGAGGACAGACTGAGGTGTTGAAGTAGGGACATCTGAGCCCAGGACAGCAAAATAATTAGATACAGGAGTGACTATGGGACTGGCAACCGCAGAGGAGGCTGCAGAAGATGGGACCCCAGAAGTGGGGGGATGTTTTGAAACACGAGAATAAGAAACACAGGGTAGTCTCCCTTGGAGGCGGAGATGAAAAACTGCCATAGCATTAGGGAGACCTTCTGCCTCTTTGAGGCAACGAATTTCCCGCTCATTCAAGTAGACCTGGCAACAGCGAGAGTACGAAGGGTGAGCCTCATGACAATTAAGGCAAGAGGGAGGTCGACTGCAAGATGTATTAGAATGGTCATCGGCACCACAGACTGGGCATTCGGCTATAAATCTGCAATATTTTGCTGGGTGGCCAAATCGCCAGCAATTCCTACACTGTTGTGGTGTAGATATCACCTTCCGAGCTTGTAACCAATGTCCTGCTACATAAACAGAGGATGGGAGTTCACGGCTGTCAAAAGTTAAACGAGCCACACTGCAAGGGTATTATCGTCTTCGCCCATGGGCGGGGAGAACATAAGTGTCTACCTTGAGAATTGGGAGATCTTGGAGTTCCAGCTGTTTGAGAATTTCATTGCCACATGTCTGGAAATTCTGTTGGACTATGGTATGGGGCAGAATAACAGTACCACTACAAGAATTGTGGGAATGATGTTTTTCGATAGCTGTATTTTTTTGTACCTCTGTATGTGTGCTCAAATTATAAATAAATAAATAAATAAATAAATAAATAGTATCGATATGTGAAAGAAGAGAAAAATCATGAGCTTGGGTAGAATTCTGGACTGTGATGATGTGCATACCACTCTTAAGAGCACAAACGGAAATATCTCTACCATCGTGGCATAGGAGCGTTTTGCCAATACTATGGTCAGAAAGACAGGCAGTAGAAGAAGTCGGTCGTAAAGTATTTAGTCCATTGTGTGGTCCGAAACTGAGTGTGGAGAGGGAGTGCATGACGTGTCGGTCTCTTCCGAGTAGAATGGGAAGGTAACGAAGTAACATCGTTAGGAGATTGCCGTTGGCATTTAGAAGTGGGACCAGAGTCGGTCCGACGTGAGACAGGCTGGCGATTCGAAAGCATAGTCAAAGGAGAGCGGAGGTCAGACAAATGGAAGGAGTCAGTGGAAGCCCCGGTACCTGAAGCAGGTGAGGAAACAGCACCAGCAAGAGGAGTGTCCAAAGAGTGGCCAAAAGATGAGGCGAGGTCAGAACAGGGTGCAGTAACAATAAGGGGCCCGGGGGTAGTGGGGTCATGGATTTGGGACTCCATGGTTAGGTTACTTTTCTTTTTGTTTTTAAGAAAAAAAAAGAAAGAAAAGAAAATAAAAATAAAAAAAAAAGAATAAAAAAAGGGGGGACCAGTGAGGGATAGTTCCTAGGAGGAATGAAAGGGCCAGAAATCTCCCTCCATGCCCAAGAGGACCTCAGCACCACAAGTAGCGCAGATGCAGCATGGATCCCATGCCCTTCATGCCAGTAAACCAGCAATCTGGGATAGCAACCTCACATCTGCCAAGCTACCTCGGTGGACAAAAGAGAGGGTGGCCGGATATCTGCCACAAAGCATACCTCCTTCGGCCACCACCCCTGGAATCCGAAAGGTGGCTTCCAGAGATACACCCGTCGCCCGAAAGACACCCAAAGCCACCCTCTGGGATACCGGAGAGGGATCGGGACATCCCCAGGCGATCCAGATTCCACAGCAAACTACGCCACCGCCAAGAACCTCAACAGAATGGGACGGACCCCGGTACCCTTCTCCCTACCTATGAACTAGTGTGCCTGTGGGGAAAATCCCGAAGGCCAAAAAGAGGAAGGGCAAAAGGGAGGGGTGGGAAGGAGGAGGAAAGGAAAAAGGGAAGAATGGGGAGGATGGGATATGGAAAGGGGGATTGGGGGGTAATTAGGTTCGGTCTAAGGAAGGAGACCGACTGGTGTAATTCCTCAGACCAAGAGCCTCTTCACCACGCCAAGGAGCCCCCCTTTAAGAGGAACACGCCACTAAGATTGTGCTACTCGCCAACCCAACTTGTCAGTGGCCCGATGAACTCCAAGAAAAGCAACACCACCACCAAACAGGGCTCGTGTAGAGGTACTGCGGAATTGCAGTACCCCTTATTTTCACTCCATATTATCAGTAACATTCAATATACTGAGTTTTTTTTTCTTTGATTCTTTCTTTCTTCTTGTACATTATATTGACGTTTAACCCTTAAATTGTCCAAGCAGATCTATGTTCACATGCGTAGTGCTTCAAAAGCAGATCTACGTTTTTTTTCCTTGTGGCTTAGCGCTTCTTTTGATTATAATAATAATAATACGTTTTTTTTACATATTTTCAAATATAACAAAAAAAAACGTAGATCAAAGTTTTTTTACACGTTTTCAAATGTAGATTAGATTTTGCCACCGAAGTGGCTAGTTTATTGTGCACCCCATATCCATCCTGTGGACGGTAGTGCGAGAGCATATCGATACACAAAAGGCCTAGGTACTAGGCCCCAAAGGGTTAACAGGAATTCATATGGATTTATATCTACATATCTATAGTTCACTTATCTGTTACAAGCAAATTTAGGAAATTTGCTAAGTATATCTGGTATCTTATTTTCATTAATAAGATATCTTGACATGTCACATAGGTTATTATACTCTCTGCAATAAGTGGACAATTAAGCACATAGTGTTCAAGAGAGTGACCATATGCCTGATCACATAATTTACATTTAGTTTGATCATCATCTGTGTGTCTCCCAAACTGCCAGAAGTACTTGTAACCAAGCCTAAGCCTGGCCACTACAACATCAGTCAGTACTTGTAACCAAGCCTAAGCCTGGCCACTACAACATCAGTCAGTACTTGTAACCAAGCCTAAGTCTGGCCACTACAACATCAGTCAGTCTGTTCACATTGCACGTTGCTCCATAAACATACTTATCTACGTTCATGTTATCATAGTGGGTTATAGATCTACTCAGGCTTCTAACAGCATTCCTATAACAATCATTTTCATTATTTACTTCTCTCCTAATATTATTCCTAATGCTAGACACAGTTATACCAAAGTTATATTCTACATTCTTCTTCTGGATACTCTTCTTGGCTAACATATCAACTTTATCATGAAGGAGTAATCCAATGTGTGATGGGATCCATAGCAATTGTACATTAATTCCTTTGTCCCTAATTTTTGAGTATCTATACCTGGCTTCCCCAATGAGCATGTTGTTGGAGTCATTATATGAGCCAAGAGCCTTCAATGATGACATAAAATCAGTAATGATGATAGAGTCAAGCTCAGTGTCATAGGTTAGCTTTAGCGCCATTAGGATGGCAAACAATTCAGTTTGCAGTGTAGACGCCCAGTTGTTAATTCTTTAATTCATTCTTAAAAAAAAAAAAAAAAAGAATTAGAAAGAATTTTCAAATGTAAAAAAAGAAAAGATCTACTTTTTTTTACATACTTTCAAATGTTGAAAAAACGTAGATCTACGTTTGGACAGTTTAAGGGTTAAGGAACGGAGTGAGTTGTTGATTAGAAAGACCGGAAATGTAGAGGACAGAAGAGCTCCCAGGAGTAGAGAGTTTGGGAGAGAAGAAAGTCCGTTTAGCACGTGAGAAGGCAGAGTTTATAAAATGGGAGGAACTGAGGATCACAAATGCGGTGAGCACGGAGAAAGAGGGAGATAAGAACACTTTTCTTGACAGAGGAAGCATAAGAAAAGTAGTGAATGTACATGCCACTGTGCATAGGTTTGCGGTACACGGAAAAGGCAAAACCTGTATCTGAGCGGTGGACATGAATATCATGGAAAGGAAGCAAGAAATTAGATTCCCATTCAGCTTTAAACTTGGAGACATTTGTGCAACATATGGGAATCTTTATTGAGGAAACGTTTTGCCACATAGTGGCTGCATCAGTCCAATACAAAGTAGAAATGGGTTTTCTAAACCATTCATCACATCTGTCAGACACTGCAACATCATGGGATCTTGGTACAAAGACTTCAACGCTTGCCCAACCTTTGGACAACGACCTACTTACACTAGTGGCAGGTCCCACTGTGATCCCGCCTCCTTCTGCTTCACCTCATCTGACTGCAGTATATAAGCCACCTCTCTGGCCCTATGCTGCATTTCCTACAAGAGTGATGGACTGAACACATCGATTCCAGGCTGAGGGACTGATTACCTCAAACTTCTCCTCTCCTTACCCATGTCTACTTTGTATTGGACTGATGAAGCCACTGTGTGGCGAAACGTTTCTTCAATAAAGATTTCCATGTGTTGCATAAGTGTCTCAATTCTTCACGACTTAACTACTTGACAGTACACTACCCTCTCTAGAATTTTGGATATCACACTGAGTATACTAACAGGCCTATAGTTGACATCAAACCTACTATTTTTCTTGAAGAGAGGAGTAACTCTGGCCTCCTCGAACCTCTCTGGTACGGTATTAGTGGTGATGGACAAATTTATTATATGAGCAATGGGGATTGGGAATTCAGAGGCCCCATCTTCTAGGAACTTAGACGGAATGTTATCTGGGCCGGTGCTCTTAGTTGGGTTTAACCTGCTTAGTTCTTTTTGCACGAGGTCATGAGATATGCTTACTGACAACTGTGTACGAATGGTATACAATACCGACAAAATGAGATTAAGACACATGTGCAACATCTGGGTATCTTTATTGTAGACGTTTCGCCATCCAGTGGCTTTATCAATACAAATTCTAGGACATAACTTGAAGACAGTAGAACTATGTACAGAAGATGAGGTAATCAGTCCCTCAACCTAGGAGTAGGTGCGAAGAGCACCATAGTCGTGGAGATTCTGAAGCAGAAGAAAGGATCCTGGCGCTTATATAGTAACGTCAGGTGTAGCAGACGAGGGCATATTCACTGGTAGGCGGGATTCCCCAGTGGAAGTAGGTCCTTCCCAAAGAGATGGGTTAGTTGTAGTAGTAGTTGTAGTAGTAGTTGTCGTAGTCGTGAAGGCTATGTACATGTCCTCAGAATTAAGATTCCATGATGTTGCAGTGTCTGACAAGTTGTGTACGAATGGTATACAATACCGACAAAATGAGATTAAGACACATGTGCAACATCTGGGTATCTTTATTGTAGACGTTTCGCCATCCAGTGGCTTTATCAATACAAATTCTAGGACATAACTTGAAGACAGTAGAACTATGTACAGAAGATGAGGTAATCAGTCCCTCAACCTAGGAGTAGGTGCGAAGAGCACCATAGTCGTGGAGATTCTGAAGCAGAAGAAAGGATCCTGGCGCTTATATAGTAACGTCAGGTGTAGCAGACGAGGGCATATTCACTGGTAGGCGGGATTCCCCAGTGGAAGTAGGTCCTTCCCAAAGAGATGGGTTAGTTGTAGTAGTAGTTGTAGTAGTAGTTGTCGTAGTCGTGAAGGCTATGTACATGTCCTCAGAATTAAGATTCCATGATGTTGCAGTGTCTGACAAGTTGTGTACGAATGGTATACAATACCGACAAAATGAGATTAAGACACATGTGCAACATCTGGGTATCTTGTAGACGTTTTGCCATCCTGGAGTTTACCTGGAGAGAGTTCCGGGGGTCAACGCCCCCGCGGCCCGGTCTGAGACCAGGCCTCCTGGTGGATCAGAGCCTGATCAACCAGGCTGTTGCTGCTGGCTGCACGCAAACCAACATACGAGCCACAGCCCGGCTGATCCGGAACTGACTTTAGGTGCTTGTCCAGTGCCAGCTTGAAGACTGCCAGGGGTCTGTTGGTAATCCCCCTTATGTGTGCTGGGAGGCAGTTGAACAGTCTCGGGCCCCTGACACTTATTGTATGGTCTCTTAACGTGCTAGTGACACCCATCTCTTTGGGAAGGACCTACTTCCACTGGGGAATCCCGCCTACCAGTGAATATGCCCTCGTCTGCTACACCTGACGTTACTATATAAGTGCCAGGATCCTTTCTTCTGCTTCAGAATCTCCACGACTATGGTGCTCTTCGCACCTACTCCTAGGTTGAGGGACTGATTACCTCATCTTCTGTACATAGTTCTACTGTCTTCAAGTTATGTCCTAGAATTTGTATTGATAAAGCCACTGGGTAGCCACAGCCACTCAAGAGGGAGAGGTTTTTTAGTGCCAGGAAGGAAAAAAAACTGGCAGGAAATGGCAGAAATCGTACACCAAATCCAGTCATTCCTGGAGTGGAACCACAGTCGATGGCCTCCACTCCAAACCAACAGATACAGATACTAATGCCGGAAAAAAAATCCCCCCCCAGTACCAACAATACCACCAGTCCGATAACATTCTTCTTTGCAAATATACAGGGTCTAAAGCCAGCAACAAACAACAAAATACCTTTCATCCGTGGACTGCTTGCAGAGGCAACGGCAATGTTCGCGGCTTTCACTGAGACCCACATAAAGGATCACTTGGACAACGAAATATGGATCCCAGGTTACAACCTATACAGATGTGACAGAGTGAACAGGCAAAAGGGGGGGGTTGGGCTGTACATTGCAGAGTCACTTGTTTGCACAGAACTGCTTAATGCCTCAAATGACGTAGTGGAAGTTTTAGCAGTAAAGGTCGAGAACCAAAACCTAGTCATTGTGGTAGTCTACAAGCCTCCGGATGCAACATCCCAGCAATTCCAGGAACAGCTGTTAAAAATTGACCACTGTCTGGAAAATCTTCCAGCTCCTGCACCCAACATCTTGCTCCTGGGGGATTTCAACTTAAGGCACCTAAAATGGAGGAATATAGCAAATAATATTGTTGCAGTAATAACACCAGGAGGCAGCTCTGATGAAAACTCTCACTCACACGAGCTTTTAAATCTCTGCACAAAATTCAATTTAAACCAGCAAATAATAGAGCCTACTAGACTGGAGAATACACTAGACCTCATCTTCACTAACAATGATGATCTGATAAGAAATGTCACCATATCAAAAACAATATACTCAGATCACAACATAATTGAGGTTCAGACATGTATGCGTGGAGCCCCAGACCGACAAAATGAGACTAGTCACGAGGGAGCATTCACCAAATTCAACTTCAATAACAAAAACATAAAGTGGGACCAAGTAAACCAAGTCCTAACCGATATAAGCTGGGAAGATATACTAAGCAACACAGACCCAAACTTATGCCTAGAACAGATTAACTCGGTGGCACTCGATGTATGCACAAGGCTTATTCCTCTAAGAAAAAGGAGGAGTAGATGTAAAATAGAAAGAGACAGGCGCTCCCTTTACAGGCGACGGAAAAGAATAACAGAGCGGCTAAAAGAGGTCAATATATCTGAAATGCGCAGGGAGACACTGGTCAGAGAAATAGCAAGCATCGAACTTAAGCTAAAAGAATCCTTTAGGAGTCAGGAATCGCGGGAAGAACTAAAAGCCATAAATGAAATCGAAAGAAACCCAAAGTATTTCTTCTCCTATGCCAAATCAAAATCGAGAACAACGTCCAGTATTGGGCCCCTACTTAAACAAGATGGGTCCTACACAGATGACAACAAGGAAATGAGTGAGCTACTCAAGTCCCAATATGACTCAGTTTTTAGCAAGCCGCTAACCAGACTGAGAGTCGAAGATCAAAATGAATTTTTTATGAGAGAGCCACAAAATTTGATTAACACAAGCCTATCCGATGTTATCCTGACGCCAAATGACTTCGAACAGGCGATAAATGACATGCCCATGCACTCTGCCCCAGGGCCAGACTCATGGAACTCTGTGTTCATCAAGAACTGCAAGAAGCCCCTATCACGAGCCTTTTCCATCCTATGGAGAGGGAGCATGGACACGGGGGTCGTCCCTCAGTTACTAAAAACAACAGACATAGCCCCACTCCACAAAGGGGGCAGTAAAGCAACAGCAAAGAACTACAGACCAATAGCACTAACATCCCATATCATAAAAATCTTTGAAAGGGTCCTAAGAAGCAAGATCACCACCCATCTAGAAACCCATCAGTTACACAACCCAGGGCAACATGGGTTTAGAACAGGTCGCTCCTGTCTGTCTCAACTACTGGATCACTACGACAAGGTCCTAAATGCACTAGAAGACAAAAAGAATGCAGATGTAATATATACAGACTTTGCAAAAGCCTTCGACAAGTGTGACCATGGCGTAATAGCGCACAAAATGCACGCTAAAGGAATAACAGGAAAAGTCGGTCGATGGATCTATAATTTCCTCACTAACAGAACACAGAGAGTAGTCGTCAACAGAGTAAAGTCCGAGGCAGCTACGGTGAAAAGCTCTGTTCCACAAGGCACAGTACTAGCTCCCATCTTGTTCCTCATCCTCATATCCGACATAGACAAGGATGTCAGCCACAGCACCGTGTCTTCCTTTGCAGATGACACCCGAATCTGCATGACAGTGTCTTCCATTGCAGACACTGCAAGGCTCCAGGCGGACATCAACCAAATCTTTCAGTGGGCTGCAGAAAACAATATGAAGTTCAACGATGAGAAATTTCAATTACTCAGATATGGTAAACATGAGGAAATTAAATCTTCATCAGAGTACAAAACAAATTCTGGCCACAAAATAGAGCGAAACACCAACGTCAAAGACCTGGGAGTGATTATGTCGGAGGATCTCACCTTCAAGGACCATAACATTGTATCAATCGCATCTGCTAGAAAAATGACAGGATGGATAATGAGAACCTTCAAAACTAGGGAGGCCAAGCCCATGATGACACTCTTCAGGTCACTTGTTCTATCTAGGCTGGAATATTGCTGCACTCTAACAGCACCTTTCAAGGCAGGTGAAATTGCCGACCTAGAAAATGTACAGAGAACTTTCACGGCGCGCATAACGGAGATAAAACACCTCAATTACTGGGAGCGCTTGAGGTTTCTAAACCTGTATTCCCTGGAACGCAGGAGGGAGAGATACCTGGAAAATCCTAGAGGGACTAGTACTGAACTTGCACACGAAAATCACTCACTACGAAAGCAAAAGACTTGGCAGACGATGCACCATCCCCCCAATGAAAAGCAGGGGTGTCACTAGCACGTTAAGAGACCATACAATAAGTGTCAGGGGCCCGAGACTGTTCAACTGCCTCCCAGCACACATAAGGGGGATTACCAACAGACCCCTGGCAGTCTTCAAGCTGGCACTGGACAAGCACCTAAAGTCAGTTCCTGATCAGCCGGGCTGTGGCTCGTACGTTGGTTTGCGTGCAGCCAGCAGCAACAGCCTGGTTGATCAGGCGCTGATCCACCAGGAGGCCTGGTCACAGACCGGGCCGCGGGGGCGTTGACCCCCGAAACTCTCTCCAGGTAAACTCTCTCCAGGTATGGCAAAACGTCTACAATAAAGATACCCAGATGTTGCACATGTGTCTTAATCTCATTTTGTCGGTATTGTATACCATTCGTACACAACTTGTCAGACACTGCAACATCATGGAATCTTAATTCTGAGGACATGTACATAGCCTTCACGACTACGACAACTACTACTACAACTACTACTACAACTAACCCATCTCTTTGGGAAGGACCTACTTCCACTGGGGAATCCCGCCTACCAGTGAATATGCCCTCGTCTGCTACACCTGACGTTACTATATAAGCGCCAGGATCCTTTCTTCTGCTTCAGAATCTCCACGACTATGGTGCTCTTCGCACCTACTCCTAGGTTGAGGGACTGATTACCTCATCTTCTGTACATAGTTCTACTGTCTTCAAGTTATGTCCTAGAATTTGTATTGATAAAGCCACTGGATGGCGAAACGTCTACAATAAAGATACCCAGATGTTGCACATGTGTCTTAACCTTACTGACAACTGTTTGGGGTTACCTCTTTCTTGGTATAGTATGTTTTAAACTTATCAGAGTCTGTGTTAAAAGTATTTGATGCAGCTGGTTGTTTACTTCCTAGTGTTGATGCAACAGATGTGTAGTATGAATTAAAACAATTTGCCAATTTAGCTGTTTTGTGGCATACCTCGTTATCGATATTTAGTTCTATGCTAGATCTATCTACGGGTTAATGGCTATACCTCAACTGTTTTAATTGTTGCCAAAGCTTTCTGGGGTTATTGCTGTACTCTTCAACTTTTGAGCAATAGTGTTTTGCCTTTGCTCCTTTTATAAGCCTCTGCACTCTGTTCCTTACCCTTTGGAATTCATTTAGCACTGCAATATCCTGTGTTTGCCGTAAAGGTTTTTAGTAACTGGTTCACAAAATCGTAATGACACGAATGCAAAGAAACTATACCACGGATGGGGATAGAACCCGCGATCAGAGTGTCTCAGAACTCCAGACCGTCGCATTAGCCACTGGACAAAGATAAGGTTTCGTTCGGATTTTTAACCCCAGAGGGTTAGCCACCCAGGATAACACAAGAAAGTCAGTGCGTCATCGAGGACTAACTTAATTCCATTGGGGTCCTCAATCTTGTCCCCCAGGATGCGACCCGCACCAGTCGACTAACACCCAGGTACCTATTTGCTGCTAGAACAGGACAACAGATGTAAGGAAACGTGTCGAAATGTTTCCACCCGCCGGGAATCGAACCCGGACCCTCCGTGTGTGAAGCGAGAGCTTTAGCCACCAGGCCACCGGGACCAGCCAGGCACAATAAGATTCATCCATAGATTGAACATTAAAATGGTATAAAATACCGACAGGTTGTTAGGTAAGACACATATGCAACAGTTAGGTATCTTTATTATGAAACGTTTCGCCTACACAGTAGGCTTCTTCAGTCAAGTACAGAAAAGTTGATAGAAGCAGAAGATACTTGAAGACGATGTAATCAGTCCATCACCCTTAAAGTTTTGAGGTGGTCAGTCCCTCAGTCTGGAGAAGAGCATTGTTCCATATTGTTTCATACTATGGAACAATGCTCTTCTCCAGACTGAGGGACTGACCACCTCAAAACTTTAAGGGTGATGGACTGATTACATCGTCTTCAAGTATCTTCTGCTTCTATCAACTTTTCTGTACTTGACTGAAGAAGCCTACTGTGTAGGCGAAACGTTTCATAATAAAGATACCTAACTGTTGCATATGTGTCTTACCTAACAACAAGATTCATCCAACTAGGTATATTTCTACACCATAGGAAGGTTAGCATAGGCACGACTATGACCACAAATGCAAGTTTTTACAGACGAATCTCCAGCTAGCGTGACCGTGACGAACTCTAGCTCAAGTCCCCTCAAAGCCGTCAACATGACTCACGAAATCGTAATGACACAACTGTGTTAGCCCAGTGGCTAATGCGACGGTCTGGAGTTCTGAGACTCTCTGATCGCTGTTTCTGTCCCCATCCGTGGTATGGTTAGTAACTGGTCTCTGAATTTCATATCTAATATCTCAGTAATTATCCAGGGTTCGGTTTTCCATTTAATCCTAACCTCTCTAACTGGTGCAATATTATCAAGGATAGCAGTGGGTACCGGCTCATGTTGGCATTCAGGGCAATGAAGTGGCTGATCGAGTGGCCTCCCTCTCACACACACTTCCTATCATTACCCCTCTCCTCTTGCACTGGGGCGCAATGATTTTACAATTACTGTTTGGAGGGAAATCCGCCATTTATGGCATGAGGATCTGGCATGCTCTCTCTCTTCTTCGGCACTGAGTTCTGTCTGATCTTTCGGTGGCCCCTGCTTTTGGGCTCGCCATCCCAGTCGCTTGGTGGATGCTGTAGTCACTCGTCTCCGAGTTGGGCATTCACGACCAGCAGCTTATCTGACCGCCTTCGGATGACGGACTCCTTGTACTGCCCATGGTGTCTCTCACAGCCTGAGATGGTAGAGCACTTCCTAATGTGGTGCCCAAGTTACCACTATGCACGGACTTCTCTCCGTGCGGCCTTGTGCACATTCAGGACGCAATCGTTAACCCTGCCTTTCCTTCTCAATGGGGAGGGGTTTGACCCTCCAGACCGTCAGGAGATCTTGGCTTGTACCTGCGTATTCTTGCTGGCTTCAGGGTGCATTAAGGACATACAATACGCAGAGTTACTAGTCAACCCCAATGGAAATAAGTCACTCTGTCTGACTTTTTTGGGTTATCCTAGGTTCTCTACACATATGCTGCTATGCATGATAATCTATGTAACTGTATTTGTGTAAACCTGAATAAACTTACTTACTTACCCTTTGATCGACGTTTCTTTTCCGAGCGCTGGAAGGCATGGCTCGATACGGCGTACGCTGTCAGTGGCCCTATAAACCTCAACACCAGCAACAACCCGAAACGTTACTAAGACCGTCACTACCCACGAACCCAACGTAAACAACAGCTGAGGCAGGCGGCCTGCAGCAACATGGAAGACGCACAGTCAATAACGAGCGAAATTAATGAAAATTCAGTGGAAAAACGAGTGAAAAGGAAGCCAGGTATAATATACCTGTCGTGCATCCCTCCCAACATGAGTGTGACTCAGATAAGAGATTACTTCAGCATGGTGGGCAACCTAGACCGTGTCTACCTCCAAGCTGATAACAATGGTCAGTTAATATTACGTTATTGCTCTCTACCTACGTGTGCTGTGTCGCCCCTGCTGGTTTAGCGCTTCCACTTGAACATATTAGTAAGGTCCAGGAGCTGCAGCTCGGCTTCTAACCTGCATGAGTATCTTCTCTGAGTTCACTTATAGTCCTTGGTTGTCCTGGCTTATAGGTTGTCCTAGGTTATACTGGGTTGTCTTAGGTTATCCTCGGTTGTCCTAGGCTATTCTGGGTTGTCTTAGGCTATTTTGGGTTGTCTTAGATTATTCTGGGTTGTCTTAGGTTATCCTCGGTTGTCCTAGACTATTCTGGATTGTCTTATGTTATCCTGGTTGTCTTAGGTTATCCTGGCTTATGCTGGGTTGTCATAGGTTATCCTGGGTTGTCTTGGGCTATGAGGTTGACAGGCTATCCTGGGTTGTCCTATGTTACCCTGGGTTGTCCTAGGCTGTTCTGGGTTATCTTGGATTATCCTATGTTGTCCTAGGTTATCTTATGAGCCGAGATCGGTTCGGAAACACGGAGTTTCCGGATACTTAAGGAGAAAAAATGCCCATCTGTACTGTCATATTGCCATCCATACTCTTGCATCACCATCAGCAATGGTGTTTTAGGTTTAAAAAACGAGTTCAATGCTGTCTGGCGGTGAGACCAGACGCTCTGGGCTCGAATAACAACCTCCTGGATTTCACGGACCACAGGACCATAACTTTTCAAATGGGCTGTGGACAGTGGATGCTCCAAATACTCCAAAAGTGTTTCGACATCTACTCTTGCTGCTGAAGTTTTTCTACTTGGAGGCATTGGGTCATTGTCGTCGTCATCACTTTTGGAATGGTGTGCAATCTCTGCATCCGTCAGAGACTGCACACCAGGGTCGTCTTTATCACACTCTAGCCAGTCCTGCACGTTGTCTTCAGTAGTTTTTTTCCCCAGCCTTGGACCAACCTGCATCCACGTGCGACAATATTTCCCTCTTTTTTTCTAGAGTAAGCACATTCCTGGCCCTCTTTGGTGCCATACACAAGATAGCTAGGACAAAACACAGTGAAGAGCATGGCTCCTAGTGGCCAACTGGTACACTAAAGTGCGTGCAAAGTTTGATTCAGCCTTCTGCTGTATCCGAACAGTTGTTCCGGATGTTTTGGTAATAATTTTAGAATTTTGCCCATTCCCAGGGCCTGTTCGGATATTGGCAAGATTCGGATAATGGTAGGCTGGATATGCGAGGTATCACTGTAAAAGATTTAATAGTTGAAAACCATGAGTGACAAGATATTCCCTGCTTGTTGAGACATTGAGATGGTGCAGCTGGCTGGCTGGAACAGCTGGCTGCCTCACTCACAGCCCCATACAGCAGCCACTCATTCCACTTACTCTTGTGTTCACTGTTTTTCTTTTTATCACCCTGTCTTGTCTCTGAGTATTAACCATAGCAGAAAAATAGGAATACATACAGTGTTCTCATGCTCAATAAAAAGGCACAATACCATGGCTGGAATAATACACAAATAATCTGCACATAGGAGAATGAAATTTAGGATGATGGTTTGATACAACTTAGACTATTATCTAGTGTGACTGTTGATGGTCCAAGTTGTACCAAACTTTTGTTATAAGTTTCATTCTCCTGTGTGAAAACACGGCTGGAACAAGTGTAGAAGCCTTCGAGAGGAAACTGGACAAGTATCTTCACCAGGTGCCAGATCAACCAGGCTGTGATGGATATGTGGGGCAGTGGGCCTCCAGCAGCAACAGCCTGGTTGACCAGGCAAGCACCAGACGAGCCTGGCCCATGGTCGGGCTCAGAGATTAGAGAAACTCTCGAAACTTTTCAAAGGTATATCAAAGGCGTGTGGGTTAGTTGTGTTGCAGTCCCTTGAATTATGATGGGCTTGATATGCAATAATTTTGAATTATGATTTTCCCTCATTCTCTCGCCCATTCTCTCATTGATTCTCTCGTTGATTCTCTTATTGATTCTCTCATCCATTCTCTGGTCCATTCTCCCGTCCATTCTCACGTCCATTCTCTCATCCCTTCTCTCGTCCATTTTCTCATCCATTCTCTTGTCTGTTTTTCATCCATACTGCCCACTCTGTCGTGCATACTCTTACCCATTCTGTCACCCTCCACACACCCATTCTGTTACCCACACTCACCCATTCTGCCACTGACACATCCATTCTGACATCCATGCTCTCAGCAAGAGTAATGGTAGTAAATATACCAGCAGTGAAAGTAACAGTACAGCCTCTCCTCACTTAATGACAGAGTTCCATTCCTAGGACCACATTGGTAAACAAATTCGTCGCTAAGTGAGGAGCATACTATAATGGTAGTGGTTTGTGTCAACCATCTTTGATATTCTTTTAATATCACCTTTCCACCATTAATAACATTTCTGGTATCTTTTTAAATGTTTATACAGCAGTGTACTGTATATTGTAATAAACAGAATAGAGGAATCAGCTCCAATATACATTATTTACATATGAATACTGGTTAGAGAGCCCGTCGTAAGTCCTAGTTGTCGGTAAACGAGTACGTCACTAAACAAGGAGAGGCTGTAATGTGATAGTAGCAGTGCTGAGGTAGCACTTTATATTTTAAGACTGAGAGGCTGAAGAGATACTTGTCAGACATTATGATTAATAAGTTAGTTATGAGACAAAACAGTTACTGAAATTAAAATTTAGGCAAATACTTACATTCTATTGATAAGTCAAATAGTACTGTATGTTCAGTATTTACTTAGTAAGGTATTGATGTGTTCATTTTCTCTGAGAGTTCAGTGTTGTTCATCAGTAGCATTGTTCAGCACTTAGTAAGGTACTGATATTTTCATTTCCTTTGACACAGTTCAATGTTGTTCAGCAGTAACATTTTTCAGTGCTTAGATAATCATATGATTATTTTCTCTGACCTGATATAATATAGTAGTATATTGTCTTGAAATACGCTTCCAATGACAGTATATTTCATTTAAAAAATTTTTTACAAAGTGTTATTTTTCTGATACATCCTTTGGCAGTGAATGATTTGAAGAGAGAAAAAGGCCAAGGGAAAAAATACAGCAAGAATTTACGCTTCACGGAAGGCTGGATCGAGTTTAAGAGTAAGAGGAAGGCCAAGCAAGCACACTTCTTCCTCAATAATCAACCTGTGGGTGGAAAGAAGAGCAATCCTTATTATGATATGTTGTGGAACATTAAGTACCTTCCAAGGTGAGCTGCATTATTCTCATGATTCTATTATACAGTGGAACCTCAAATATCGAACTTTCTTCGGTCCAGAAGTCTGTTCGAGTGCCTTTACTGAATGAATTTATTCCCATCAGGAATAATGTAAATTAGATTAGTCCATTTCAGACCCTTAAAAATACACTTATAAAAGCACTTACAAAAATACACTTACATAATTGGTTGTGTTGGGAGCAGTTTGATTTTTGAGGTTCCACTGTACTCTGTTTTATAATAATGTAGTGTGTGAACCTGGTTATTATCATGGAGTTATTATTCCAGTGCCTTTGATATACCTTTGACGAGTTTGAGAGTCTACTCTCAGAGCCCGGCCATGGGCCAGGCTTGTCTGGTGCGTGCCTGGTCAACCAGGCTATTGCTGCTGGAGGCCCGCTGCCCCACATATCCATTACAGCCTGGTTGATCTGGCGCCTAGTGAAGATACTTGTTCAGTTTCCTCTTGAAGGCTTCTACACTTTTCCAGCTTTGTTTTTGATGTCTTCTGGTAAGATGTTGAAAGGTCTGGGGCCACCAATGTTGATACAATGCTCCCTTATTGTCCCCACTGCACCCATGATCCTCATTGGGTTTATTTTGCACGTCCTCCCATATCTCATGCTCCAGTATGTTGTTATGGCAATGTGCAGATTTCGGACCAGGCCCTCGAGTACTTTGGGGGAGGGGAGCTCGAGTCTTATCATGGGGTTATTATTCCAGTGTTTTAAAATAGGGAACAATAAAGTTAAATTAATATCTACTACACTCACAGTTCTGTCAAAATAAATTAAAATTAAGTTTTTAAGAAAATTATTACATCTGGATAGTTACTATACAGTATAATTATTATGAGGTATAATGCTTGTTTATGAAATAAAATAAAATTGATTTTAACTAGTAAAGTTTTTACTTTGGTGACATGTAATGATTGTAGGTTAACAGTGTAACTGGTGATGTGATGAAAGGAGAAGCATTGCAATATTTGGTAGAGGCATGGTTAAAAGTTCTGTAGTTAGTGAGTGTAGTGTTTAATTCAACTTTGAACTTCTCCATTTATAATGGGACTTAACTCTAACTATACATACATTTTAATATTTTTTATTGACACATTGGCCGTTTCCCAGTAGGACCCCACTTACACGGCAGGTTAGCTTCCAGGCTATAGCTCTAAAGCAGGATGCCCTTTTTTTCTTTTATAAATGCATATAAATTCCAAATAACAAATTTACAATACACATTTAGTTAGCAATAGAACTTGGCACTAAAAAACAAAGTAAATTACAGATATAGTACACTCATTACTTACCTTAAAATATTTTTTTTTTTTTTCAACAAGTCGGCTGTCTCCCACCGAGGCAGGGTGACCCAAAAAAGAAAGAAAATCCCCAAAAAAGAAAATACTTTCATCATCATTCAACACTTTCACCACACTCACACATTATCACTGCTTTTGCAGAGGTGCTCAGAATACAACAGTTTAGAAGCATATATGCATAAAGATACACAACATATCCCTCCAAACTGCCAATATCCCAAACCCCTCCTTTAAAGTGCAGGCATTGTACTTCCCATTTCCAGGACTCAAGTCCGACTATATGAAAATAACCAGTTTCCCTGAATCCCTTCACTAAATATTACCCTGCTCACACTCCAACAGATCGTCAGGTCCCAAGTATCATTCGTCTCCATTCACTCCTATCTAACACGCTCATGCACGCTTGCTGGAAGTCCAAGCCCCTCGCCCACAAAACCTCCTTTACCCCCTCTTTCCAACCCTTTCGAGGACGACCCCTACCCTTCCTTCCTTCCCCTATAGATTTATATGCTTTCCATGTCATTCTACTTTGATCCATTCTCTCTAAATGACCAAACCACCTCAACAACCCCTCTTCTGCCCTCTGACTAATACTTTTATTAACTCCACACCTTCTCCTAATTTCCACACTCCGAATTTTCTGCATAATATTTACACCACACATTGCCCTTAGACAGGACATCTCCACTGCCTCCAACCGTCTCCTCGCTGCTGCATTTACCACCCAAGCTTCACATCCATATAAGAGTGTTGGTACTACTATACTTTCATACATTCCCTTCTTTGCCTCCATAGATAACGTTTTTTGACTCCACATATACCTCAACGCAGCACTCACCTTTTTTCCCTCATCAATTCTATGATTAACCTCATCCTTCATAAATCCATCCGTCGACACGTCAACTCCCAAGTACATGTATCTGAAAACATTCACTTCTTCCATACTCCTCCTCCCCAATTTGATATCCAATTTTTCTTTATCTAAATCATTTGATACCCTCATCACCTTACTCTTTTCTATGTTCACTTTCAACTTTCTACCTTTACACACATTCTCAAACTCATCCTCTAACCTTTGCAATTTTTCTTTAGAATCTCCCATAAGCACAGTATCATCAGCAAAAAGTAACTGTCAATTCCCATTTTGAATTTGATTCCCCATAATTTAATCCCACCCCTCTCCCGAACACCCTAGCATTTACTTCTTTTACAACCCCATCTATAAATATATTAAGCAACCATGGTGACATTACACATCCCTGTCTAAGACCTACTTTTACCGGGAAGTACTCTCCCTCTCTTCTACACACCCTAACCTGAGCCTCACTATCCTCATAAAAGCTCTTTACAGCATTTAGTAACTTACCACCTATTCCATATACTTGCAACATCTGCCACATTGCTCCTCTATCCACTCTATCATATGCCTTTTCTAAATCCATAAATGCAATAAAAACTTCCCTACCTTTATCTAAATACTGTTCACATATATGCTTAAATGTAAACACTTGATCTACACATCCCCTACCCACTCTTAAGCCTCCCTGCTCATCCGCAATCCTACATTCTGTCTTACCTCTAATTCTTTCAATTATAACCCTACCGTATACTTTTCCTGGTATACTCTGTAAAAATTATAGAGGAATAAGTTTACTATCTCTTTTGTCCCCTTTCCCTTTATATAAAGGGACTATACATGCTCTCCGCCAATCCCTAGGTACCTTCCCCTCTTTCATACATTTATTAAACAAAAGTACCAACCACTCCAACACTATATCCCCCCTGCTTTTAACATTTCTGTCATGATCCCATCAGTTCCAGCTGCTTTACCCCCTTTCATTCTACGTAATGCCTCACGTACCTCCACCACACTTACATTCTGCTCTTCTTCACTCCTAAAAGATGGTATACCTCCCTGGCCAGTGCATGAAATTACCGCCTCCCTTTCTTCCTCAACATTTAAAAGTTCCTCAAAATATTCTCGCCATCTACCTAATACCTCCCTCTCCCCATCTACTAACTCCCCTACTCTGTTTTTAACTGACAAATCCATACTTTCTGTAGGCTTTCTTAACTTGTTTAACTCACTCCAAAATTTTTTCTTATTTTCATTAAAATTTTTTGACAGTGCCTCTCCCACTCTATCATCTGCTCTCCTTTTGCACTCTCTCACCACTCTCTTCACCTTTCTTTTACTCTTCATATACTCTGCTCTTCTTATAAGACTTCTGGTTTGTAAAAACCTCGCATAAGCCTTAATATAGCCTTAATATAGGATGAAAGGTGAGTAGTATTTATTGTAGAAAGTCATGTGGTAGGTATGGTAGCTCCCCTGGATACCACACTTGCATATAATATATGACATTTAGGAGGGGCTTGAGTTTCCCTGTCTTCTAATTTCATATTTATTTTCCCCCTGTAATCTACCTTGTCCATAATTACTCATTTGCTCTGTCTGCTTTCATAAGGTGAAGTCTAGAATCTTCCCTTAATTCATGGTATAACCTTAATCTTTGAGGACAGTTGTGTTGCAGAGGTCGTGGTCCACGGTATCAAATGCTTTCTGTAGGTCTGTGAAGTAAAATTATTACTGTCTTTATTGAGATGCACAGACAGTATATTTATTATTATTTATTATCACACTGGCCGATTCCCACCAAGGCAGGGTGGCCCGAAAAAGAAAAACTTTCACCATCATTCACTCCATCACTGTCTTGCCAGAAGGGTGCTTTACACTACAGTTTTTAAACTGCAACATTAACACCCCTCCTTCAGAGTGCAGGCACTGTACTTCCCATCTCCAGGACTCAAGTCCGGCCTGCCGGTTTCCCTGAACCCCTTCATAAATGTTACTTTGCTCACACTCCAACAGCACGTCAAGTATTAAAAGCCATTCGTCTCCATTCACTCCTATCAAACACGCTCACGCACACCTGCTGGAAGTCCAAGCCCCTCGCACACAAAACCTTTACCCCCTCCCTCCCTACCCCGCCTTCCTTCCACTACAGACTGATACACTCTTGAAGTCATTCTGTTTCGCTCCATTCTCTCTACATGTCCGAACCACCTCAACAACCCTTCCTCAGCCCTCTGGACAACAGTTTTGGTAATCCCGCACCTCCTCCTAACTTCCAAACTACGAATTCTCTGCATTATATTCACACCACACATTGCCCTCAGATATGACATCTCCACTGCCTCCAGCCTTCTCCCCGCTGCAACATTCATCACCCATGCTTGACACCCATATAAGAGCGTTGGTAAAACTATACTCTCATACATTCCCCTCTTTGCCTCCAAGGACAAAGTTCTTTGTCTCCACAGACTCCTAAGTGTACCACTCACCCTTTTCCCCTCATCAATTCTATGATTCACCTCATCTTTCATAGACCCATCCGCTGACACGTCCACTCCCAAATATCTGAATACATTCACCTCCTCCATACTCTCTCCCTCCAATCTGATATCCAATCTTTCATCACCTAATATTTTTGTTATCCTCATAACCTTACTCTTTCCTGTATTCACTTTTAATTTTCTTCTTTTGCACACCCTACCAAATTCATCCACCAATCTCTGTAACTTCTCTTCAGAATCTCCCAAGAGCACAGTGTCATCAGCAAAGAGCAACGGTGACACCTCCCACTTTATGTGTGATTCTTTATCTTTTAACTCCATGCCTCTTGTCAAGACCCTCGCATTTACTTCTCTTACAACCCCATCTATAAATATATTAAACAACCACGGTGACATCACACATCCTTGTCTAAGGCCTACTTTTACTGGGAAATAATTTCCCTCTTTCCTACATACTCTAACATGAGCCTCACTATCCTCGTAGAAACTCTTCACTGCTTTCAGTAACCTACCTCCTACACCATACACCTGCAACATCTGCCACATTGCCCCCCTATCCACCCTGTCATACGCCTTTTCCAAATCCATAAATGCCACAAAGACCTCTTTAGCCTTATCTAAATACTCTTCACTTACATGTTTCACTGTAAACACCTGGTCCACACACCCCCTACCTTTCCTAAAGCCTCCTTGTTCATCTGCTATCTTATTCTCCATCTTACTGTTAATTCTTTCAATAATAACTCTACCATACACTTTACCAGGTATACTCAACAGACTTATCCCCCTATAATTTTTGCACTCTCTTTTGTCCCCTTTGCCTTTATACAAAGGAACTATGCATGCTCTCTGCCAATCCCTAGGTACCTTACCCTCTTCCATACATTTATTAAATAATTGCACCAACCACTCCAAAACTATATCCCCACCTGCTTTTAACATTTCTATCTTTATCCCATCAATCCCGGCTGCCTTATCCCCTTTCATTTTACCTACTGCCTCACGAACTTCCCCCACACTCACAACTGGCTCTTCCTCACTCCTACAAGATGTTATTCCTCCTTGCCCTATACACGAAATCACAGCTTCCCTATCTTCATCAACATTTAACAATTCCTCAAAATATTCCCTCCATCTTCCAAATACCTCTAACTCTCCATTTAATAACTCTCCTCTCCTATTTTTAACTGACAAATCCATTTGTTCTCTAGGCTTCCTTAACTTGTTAATCTCACTCCAAAACTTTTTCTTATTTTCAACAAAATTTGTTGATAACATCTCACCCACTCTCTCAGTATAATTAACACTAATTGATTTCAAAATCTCATTACATTCTTCCAAGCACAGGAATTGTTCTCTCCAGCTGAAGATGTCAAGTGTGACTGACTACTTTTCCCTACATCTCTTCAAGTATGACTTAGTCATACTCCAGCAACATTTATCTTAACTCTCTTCCAAGCCCTTACTTCCCAGTGCTTTTTTTTCATTCCCTTCTAACCCTTCCAGGGATCTCACACACTTTCATGCATTCCAGATTTATGCAGCTTAATGGTCTTCCCATCATTCTCAGTTATTTATTATTGACTAAACCATCACAACAACTTGTCTTCCTTTCCATCGAGACTACCACACTATTATTTAATTTCTTCACCTCACGTACCCTGCAAAATATTTACAGTGTACTGGTGTCAAGCCTCAATATTTTTTTTTTTTTTGCAGCAACATTCAAAGAAAGTGTCTCACTAGTGTTTGGACCTTTTCTCTAGAGTGCATTTCTGTTGTTTCCAAGTACTGATAAACTACTTTTTTCTGCAGATACCATAATATTCCACCTCCTGTCTTTACCTTGTATATTCTGTGATTCTAATTGTCATTGACCCATTAACCAAAACATCCATCCTCAGTTATCAAAATATGTACATCATTTACTCCATTCTCCTTCTATCTAATCTGTATTCCAATCTTTTATGACCTAGATTTCTTATTCTCATCACCTTGCTATTTGCTATATTCATTTTTTTGGGGGGGTTTTGTAACTTTTTACATTTTCCAGTAATTTTTGTGGCCCATGAAATATCATGCATAATGTACACATATCTGCCTGTTGTATGAAATACAATACCTGCACTAGGAGTGTTATCAGTACATTGTGTACAAAATATGTTTACATGGCAACATAAACACTCAGATATAAATGTTTAAAATATCTACTGTTTTAATATATACATACATATATAGAGGCAGGGGTGATGTTCCTAGAACTGCTGCATACACAGCTTCATACACAGCAGTGTTTTACACTCTTCACACTTTAAGCATGTGTCTGCAATGTACTGAGCATGTTGTGTGTGCACAGACATAACATATTCTTCTGAGCCCATTTCTTTTTGTCTGTAGTAGTAAGTCTTGGTAGAAAGTGATTACCAGAACTTAAATGATAGGTAGTCAGTGATCACTTCCAGGGTGTAGGTGTACTGCAGATACTGCTTCCCTGAACTGATCACCAACCCTCTACATGATGGCCATTGAAATTGTTAAATAACCAATGTGACATTACTGATCCTTGTCTAAGTCCTGCTTGCACTGGAAAATAGTGCCCTTCCTTCCTCCCACATACAGTAACCTGTGCCACACCCTCTGCATAAAAACTGTTTTTAACCCTTAAACTGTCCAAACGCTCTGATTTTCTCCATAAGAAAGCATGTAAAAAACATAGATCTACGTTCAGAGTGCTACGCACGCGAACGTAGATCTACGTTTGGACAGTTTGGACCTGTAATTCCATAAATATGCAAAAATCTGCCTCATTGTTTTCGTATCCCCCTTTCATATGCCTGTTTGAAATATATATTTATGTTAATCACTATTGCAATGTTACTTTTATATTTTTTTTTCAGATTTAAGTGGGCTTTCCTGAAGCAGCGTCTGGAGTACGAACGTGAAGTCCATCGACAGAGAATGGGGGCCGAGATCTCGCAGGTGCGCCGAGAAACTGACCACTTCATCAAAACATCTGAAATAAGTGAAAAGAACCAGAGGAAATTAGCTAAAACACAGAAGAAAAAGAAGAATGATAAGCAAGAACTTCAAGCAGAAAGTCAAAAGAAAGAAATTACAGGAAATGAGAAAATGTTTGTATTTAAGCAGAAGGAGTTAGAAAATGAAATTTTAAGCAAGAGTGAAGTAAGGAAGAAGAAAAATGAACTAATCAGGAACAGGATTGCAGAAAAAAAGAAAAAGAGGCGAGAAATTAAAATGAAAAAGAAAGAATTGTCAAAGAAGCCAGAAGACGACTTCTTGGGTTCTGTATTTGTTGGTTCATCTTTGTAGCAGTATTAAAATATTAATAAAAAATATCAGTAAAATAATGTAGTTTTATTAATAAAACTTAGACTTTTAAAAAATCGATAATTTTTAAGCCTGAAGACAACACCTGCACTACTTGACCGAACTTCTTTGCACAGTTATTTGGAGTCCAGTCACTTCATGGAAGTACTTCAGGACTGCTCTTTGAATAATAGTAATATTTTTATTTCTACAAGAACATGTACAAGGTATACAGACCATAGCTGACATCAGTGACATACTACTACATAGAAAGCCCCCAGTGATGCAGAGCATTTCCCGCAAATTAGGTCAGTTTTGTCCTAGGATGCGACCCACACCAGTCCACTAACACCCAGATGCTCATTTTACTGATGGATGAACAAAGAGAACAGGCATAAAGAAACATGCCCTTGCTGGAAATTGAACCCAGACCCTCATCGTGTGAAGCGAGAGCTTTAGCCACCAGGCTATGGGCCACCCTGGAGCAATTTATAACAGCCTACCAGAGGTAATTATCTACTAGACCTGGTTTTGTCAAACAAAGAAGCCCTTGTCAATAATCTAGAGATCACTGAAAAGCTTGTTGCAAGCGATCACAAAGTTGTTGCTGTATAGCCCTTGTGGCTTAGCGCTTCTTTTTGATTATAATAATAATAATAATAACACAAAGTTGTTACCTTTAATATTACCTGAGAGAGTAAGACAAGTGCAACAATTGGGTATCTTTCTTGTTGAAGTCTTTCGCCTACTCAGGAGGCTTCTTCAGTCAAATGTGGAGGAGAAAAAATTTAGAGACAAAAGGAGTAGTGGTGTAATCAGTCCATCAACCTTGGAGACAGTTCTTGAGGGGGTCAGTCCCTCAGAGTGGAGATGACTTAAGCTCCATAGTCTTGAATACTGTGAAGCTGAAGTATGATTAGGAGTCTTGTATATTGTGGAAGGTGAAGTGTGAAGGTCTGGAAGATGTTGTAGGAGGCGATACACTAATAAAGTAAGATATTGTATACATAGTTTGGAAAAACCAGTAAATTAATGAGACACAGACACACTTGCAGTACAGTATTAATATCAAAGTAATTTTAAAGGCTCTCATTAGAATTCAATCCCAAATGGGAATCCCACAAACTATCCAAAGTGACCAAGGTTTCAGTTTTATGGTGAAAGTTTTTCAGCTTTTAACCTGTCCTTTTTCTGCAGTTTATCCTCAGTCACAAGGTACACTGGAAAGGTTCCATCACACTTTGAAATCAATGATGTGAATATATTGCCTGCATTTTCCTACAGACTGGGATGAGTCTTTGTTTTTGTTGCTCTTCACTGTGAGAGAAACTGTGCAAGAGGTAATAGTTACATTCCTTTCAAGATATATGTTCATAATGTGACAGATTCTCTGGAAGGTAACATTCCAAGGAATACGCCATAGGTTTCAAGGCAAGACTGCTCATGCAGGAAGGCCCTGCTCATACAGCAGGTTAGGTTCTGGACTACTACTGTAAAGCGAAAATCATTGTAAAGTAAAAACACAGTAGTACCTCAGTACTTGAACAGCTCCCAACTCGAACGATTTGGTATTTGAATGCTGTCTTCAGTAAAAAAAATAGTTTGGTAGTTGACCGTTTGCTCGGCACTCGACCAAACAACGTGTGTCAGTCTCCCTGCACTTGTCACTCAGTGCAAAACTCTGCTAAAATTCACTGTAAACTATTTCATGTTTTTTCACATTTTTTTTTAAATTATTTGTATAAATAATTCACCATGGGGCTTAAGAAGATTAGTGGTAACAGCCAACCAAAAAGAAAATTGGTTAGTCACAATAGAGATGAAATTTTTTTATTAATTATTCCTTGTGGGAAAAATTCGTTTGGTACTCGAGCAGATTGGCACTCAAACAGCCTTCCAGAACGAATTAAGTTCGAGTACCAAGGCACTACTGTATAGCGCTTTTCAAATGCATGTACCTGACCAGCCAGGCTGTGGCTCATACGTTGGATTGCGTGCAGCCAGCAATAACGGCCTGGTTGATCAGGCCCTGTTCCACCATGAGGCCTGGTCACAGACCGGGCCGTGGGAGCGTTGACCCCCGGAACTCTCTCCAGGTAAAAGCCCGATAACATTTTTACACTATCATATATTAAGCGAACAATAGAGCTAGGCTGAGAAAATGCATATACAGTACACACTATTTTAAAATATTTTTGTCCTTAGGTTATAGTGAATGTTGAATATATTTATTGTAGAAAGTCTGAATAAATGAAGAATGGGTATATAATTGAAAACTGCTGTTTTAGTGGAATGTCTTAAAGTGAAGATGTGTAAAGCAAGGCCTCCCTGTATGAAAGACCAAGACAACTTGAAAAAGTGGAATGACAAAGCATCTAAACCTCTTTCCTTTGTTATAGGAAATAAAAGTTATGGTCTAAGAACCTGCATCTGGTCACACTTTGAAAGCAAAGTTTATTGGCCAATAAGCAAGTAATGGGAAAAAGTTTGACCTTAATTATGTGGTACCTATCTTGACAAACCTGCAATGAGTAAAGTCTGTCAAGTCAATCAGGTTAAAAAAAAAAAAAAATGAACCACCTTTCTCTTGCCAAAAGTGATCATGTCCTCTATTTTTACAGACTTTGATGATGAGCCTGATGCCTTGAAAGAAGTCATTGGGTATTGTGAACACAGCTAGCAAATGCAGAGCTGTTGCAGCTGTCTTTCAGCACTGTATAGCCCTTGTGGTTTAGTGCTTCTTTTTGATTACAATAATGCAGCTGTCTGTAACTATAATCAACAAAGAGCAACCTGGTAATAATGGTCAACATAAACACAGGGGCATACCTAGGATATACCTGGAGAGGGTTTTGGGGATCAACGTCCTCGCAGATCAGTCTGTGACCAGGCCTCCTGGTGGATCAGGGCCTGATCAACCAGGCTTGTTATTTCTGGCAGCATGTAAACTGACGTAAGAGCCACAGCCCGGCTATCAAGTACTGAGTTTAGGTCCCTGTCGAGCACCACCTGGTGGTTCACACCTACACTCACTCACCCATTTGACTATAAGCACAGAAATACGTATCTTAATCTTAAAATGATTCCTAACTAGTCATATGTTTACCTGTGATACTCCAATATAGAAACTATGTATTGTGCCATAACAAAAGCATTCACATTGCTAAACTCACAAACTAGTATTTAGTCACTTAGTATTTAGTCAACTTACTCCACAATTTGTAATAATTTAGGGTTAAGAATTAATCTAAGTTTGCCCGAAATGCCTAGCCATGCTAGGTGTCCTAGTGGCCCCCTCTGTGATTAGTATTTTATTACATGTAAACCACACAATAACCAAAATCTGTAAACCCCGCATTGTAATCCTTATAGAGAATAAACTTTGATTTGATTCTTGAAGACAGCCAGGTGTCTATTGGTAATCCCCCATATGTATGCTGGGAGGCAACTGAACAGTCATGAGCCTCTGACACTTATTGTGTTGTCTCTTAGTGTACTCATGGCGCCCCTGCTTTTCATTGGGAGATGTTTCATCTCCTGCCGAGTGTTTTGCTTTCATAGGGAGTGATTTTCGTGTGCAAGTTTGATACAAATTCCTCTAGGATTTTCCAAGTGTATATTATCATGTATCTTTTTCGCCTGCATTCCAGGGAATACAAATCAAGGGACTTTTTTGTTTCCTCCATTTTCAGTGACCTCTTCCCCCTTACCTTTCTCTTCTAAGTGAATTACATCACCCTTCACACACCTGCCTCAGTTGGTTCTTCAGGTAGTGTATTATCACTCCTAGCTGCTTCACCCTCCATCATCTCTCTCTCTCTCTCTCGCCCTTGTTTCTCTGCCATTTTTCTAGCATGAATGAAGCACGTGTGCTTATGTTTACTCTCATCTATATATGGTTGTTAGTGTGTGTGTGTGTGCACTCACCTAGCAGTGTTTGTTGGCATGAGTGTGGCAGTTACAAAATTATATTAGTGGGCTTCTCTCAGAAGCAAATGTCATGTTTAGAGCATTTATAGAAACACACACAAAGGATGTTTTGGATGGTGAGATTAAGATAAACTAACATGTATAGATGTGACAGAATTAATAAGTCACAGGAGAAGGACTTCATGTAAAGTGTACCTGCTGTTGTGCAGATTATTATTATAATCAAAAAGAAGCGCTAAGCCACAAGGGCTATACAGCGCTGTCCCCTCAAGGAAGGTTCCTTGATGTTGGTGAGGGGCTCTTGATTTAGGGAATTGGATCTGTGCTCCAGTTCCCCGAATTAAGCCTGAATGCCTTCCACATCCCCCCCAGGCGCTGTATAATCCTCCGGGTTTAGCGCTTCCCCCTTGATTATAATAATAATAATATACAGCGCTGTGCTGTTGTGCAGAACTGCTGATTTTTTCGAACGATACAGTAGAAATGTTAGGTATTAAAGTTGAAAACAGGAATCTGGTAATTATCCATTATATAAACCACCATCAGCAACTGCTGCGGAATTCACAAATTAGTTTAGGAAGATAGCTGTCTGGATAGGCTAGAGAATTACACACCAAATATCCTCCTTGGAGATTTCAATCTCTCAAAGTTAAAATGGAAGATAGCTCTACACAATGTTGTTCCAGAAATATCTCCTGGAAGTGGCCTGGCTCAACAGGCACATACCAGGGGACTAACAAGGTTTTGTGAAAAGTTCGCACTGAACCAACATATAACTGATCTCACTAGAAATGAAAATGCACTGGATTTGATATTCGCAAACAACGACGAATTAATCAGAGACATAACAGTCGCAAAAACAATATACATACTCTGATTACAACACATAAATAAGAAGGAGAATAAACTCTGGGTTTGGGAACTGCAGCACTAATTTAAGACAAGGGATGCTCAGTAAGTTTAATTTCAGCAACCATAGAACTGACTGGGACAAAATAAAATAAGAACTATCAGACATATCCTGGAAAACAAACATGAGCACCAGTGCCTTGAGAAGCTGAATACAGAAGCATTCAAAGTAGGTATTAAATATGAACGACTGAGGAAACCCAGACAGCCAATATGACACCTCATCATGTACCATGACTCGTTGTTGCCTCCCTGTCAGGTATTCTCTGATCCATTGCAGTGCCCTTCCTGTTAAACGTGCCTGGTCTTCTAGTTTTTGTTCTAATCTCATGAGGAACTGTGTCGAAAGCCTTCCTGCAGTCCATGAAAATGTGTGTATGTGATAAATGGTTTAAAACCGATCTACCTAATCTCTCTCTCATGTCTTACTTCCGTTACCTTGTCATAAAACTCCAGTAGGTTTGTAACACGGGATTTTCATTCCTTGAATCCGTGCTGATTATCGTTTATAATAATCTTCTTTCTGTTCCAGGAGCTGCACCATTCTCCTCCTGATAATCTTCTCCATAACTTTGCATACTATACACGTCAGTGATACAGGTCTCTAGTTTAGTGCCTCTTTTCTGTCTCTATTTTTAAAAATGGGAACTACATTTGCCATCTTCCATACCTCAGGTAGTTGCCAAGTTTTAATGGATGTGTTGAAAACTGTTGTTAGTAGCACACTGTGTGTACTCACCTAGTTGTGGTTGCAGGAGTCGAGTCACAGCTCCTGGCCCTGCCTCTTCACTGACCGCTACTGGGTCCTCCCTCTCCCTGCTCCATGAGCTTTATCATACCTTGTCTTAAAACTATGTATGGTTCCTGCCTCCACTACATCACTTCCCAGACTGTTCCACTTCCTGACAACTGTACTCACCTATTTGTACTCACCTATTTGTGGTTGCAGGGGTCGAGTCACAGCTCCTGGCCCCGCCTCTTCGCTGATTGCTACTAGGTCCTCTCTCTCCCTGCTCCATGAGCTCTATCATACCTCGCCTTAAAACTATGTATGGTTCCCGCCTCCACTACATCACTTTCTAGGCTTTTCCATGGCCTGACTACTCTATGACTGAAGAAATACTTCCTAACATCCCTTTGATTCATCTGAGTCTTCAACTTCCAATTGTGACCTCTTGTGTCTGTGTCCCATCTCTGGAACATCCCGTCTTTGTCCACCTCGTCTATTCCGTGCAGTATTTTATATGTCGTTATCATGTCTCCCCTGACCCTCCTGGCCTCCAGTGTCGTCAGGCCGATTTCCCTCAACCTTTCTTCGTAGGACAATCCCCGTAGCTCTGGGACTAGTCTTGTTGCAAACCTTTGCACTTTCTCTAATTTCTTGACGTGCTTGACTAGGTGTGGATTCCAAACTGGTGCTGCATACTCCAGTATGGGCCTGACGTAAATGGCATAGAGAGTCTTGAACGAATCCTTACTGAGGTATCGGAACGCTATCTGTAGGTTTGCCAGGCGCCCGTATGCTGCAGCAGTTATCTGATTGATGTGCGCCTCAGGAGATATGCTTGGTGTTATACTCACCCTCAGATCTTTTTCCTTGAGTTTACAGACTTTGGCCATCTAAACTATATTGTGTCTGCGGTCTTCTTTGCCCTTCCCCAATCTTCATGACTGCATTTGGCAGGGTTAAACTCAAGGAGCCAGTTGCTGGACCAGGCTTGTAGCCTGTCCAGGTCTCTTTGTAGTCCTGCCTGATCCTCATCCGATTTGATTCTTCTCATTAACTTCACATCATCCGCAAACAAGGACACTTCTGAGTCTATCCCTTCCATTATGTCATTCACATATACCAAGTACAGCACAGGTCCTAGGACTGACCCCTGTGGAACCCCGCTTGTCACAGGCGCCCACTCTGACACCTCGTCACGTACCATGACTCGTTGTTGCCTCCCTGTCAGGTATTCTCTGATCCATTGCTCCAGTTCCCCGAATTAAGCCTGAATGCCTTCCACATCCCCCCCCCAGGCGCTGTATAATCCTCCGGGTTTAGCGCTTCCCCCTTGATTATAATAATAATAATAATAATAATCTGATCCATTGCAGTGCCTTTCCTGTTATGTGTGCCTGATCCTCTAGCTTTTGCAGTAACCTCTTGTGAGGAACTGTGTCGAAGGCCTTCTTGCAGTCCAAAAAAATGCAGTCGATCCACCCCTCTCTCTCTTGTCTTACTTCTGTCACCTTGTCATAAAACTCTAGTAGGTTTGTGACACAGGATTTTCCCTCCCTGAAACCATGCTGGTTGTCAATTATACACTTGTTTCTTTCCAGGTGCTCCACCACTCTCCTCCTGATGATCATCTCCATGACCTTGCATACTATACACGTTAGTGATACAGGTCTGTAGTTTAGTGCCTCATGTTTGCCTCCCTTTTTAAAAATTGGGACTACATTTGCCATCTTCCATACCTCGGGGAGTTGCCCAGTTTCAAATGATGTGTTGAAGATCTTTGTTAATGGTACACACAATATCTCTGCTCCCTCTTTAAGGACCCACGGAGAGATGCTGTCTGGTCCCACCGCCTTTGAGGTGTCAAGTTCGCATAGCAGCTTCTTCACCTCCTCCTTGGTTATATGTACCTCATCCAGCACTTGCTGGTGCACCCCCCTGCTCTGATTTCCTGGAGTCCTACTGGTTTCCACTGTAAATACTTCTTTAAATCTCGTGTTGAGCTCCTGACATACCTCCCGGTCGCTTCTTGTGAATTCCCTATCACCCTTCCTCAGTCTGATTACCTGGTCCTTGACTGTTGTTTTCCTCCTGATGTGGCTGTACAACAGCTTCGGGTCAGTCTTGACTTTCGATGCTTTGTCATTTTCGTATTGCCGCTGAGCCTCCCTTCTTATCTGTGCATATTCGTTTCTGGCTCTTCGGCTAATCTCTTTATTTTCCTGAGTTCTCTGTCTTCTGTACCTTTTCCATTCTCTAGTACACCTAATGTGTGTGTGTGTGTGTGTGTGTATGTACTCACCTAACTCACCTAATTGTGGTTGCAGGGGTCGAGACTCAGCTCCTGGCCCCGCCTCTTCACTGATCGCTACTAGGTCCTCTCTCTCTGCTTCCTGAGCTTTATCATACCTCTTCTTAAAGCTGTGTATGGTTCCTGCCTCCACTACTTCACTTGCTAGGCTATTCCACTTCCTGACGACTCTATGACTGAAGAAATACTTCCTAACGTCCCTGTGACTCGTCTGAGTCTTCAGCTTCCAGTTGTGACCCCTTGTTCCTGTGTCCCCTCTCTGGAACATCCTATCTCTGTCCACCTTGTCTATTCCCCGCAGTATCTTGTATGTCGTTATCATGTCTCCCCTGACCCTTCTGTCCTCCAGTGTCGTCAGTCCGATTTCCCTCAACCTTTCCTCGTACGACATTCCCCTGAGCTCTGGGACTAGCCTTGTTGCAAACCTTTGTACTTTCTCTTAACTTCTTGACGTGCTTGACCTGGTGTGGGTTCCAGACTGGTGCTGCATACTCCAGTATGGGCCTAACATACACAGTGTACAGTGTCTTGAACGATTCCTTATTAAGGTATCAGAACGCTATTCTCAGGTTTGCCAGGCGCCCGTATGCTGCAGCAGTTATTTGGTTGATGTGTGCCTCCGGTGACGTGCTCGGTGTTATGGTCACCCCGAGGTCTTTCTCCCTGAGTGAGGTCTGTAGTCTTTGTCCACCTAGCCTATACTCTGTCTGCGGTCTTCTTTGCCCCTCCCCAATCTTCATGACTTTGCATTTGGCAGGGTTGAATTTGAGAAGCCAGTTTCTGAACCACATGTCCAGCCTGTCCAGGTCTCTTTGCAGTCCTGCCTCATCCTCATCCGATTTAATTCTTCTCATCAACTTCACATCATCTGCGAATAGGGACACTTCAGAGTCTATTCCTTCCATCATGTCGTTCACATATATCAAAAATAGCACTGGTCCTAGAACTGACCCCTGTGGGATCCCGCTCGTCACAGGCGCCCACTGTGATACCTCTTCACGTACCATGACTCGTTGCTGCCTCCCTGTCAGGTATTCCCTGATCCATTGCAGTGCCCTCCCTGTTACATGCGCCTGATCCTCCAGCTTCTGCACTAATCTCTTGTGGGGAACTGTGTCAAAGGCCTTCCTGCAGTCTAGGAAAATGCAATCTACCCATCCCTCTCTCTCGTGTCTTACTTCTGTTACCTTGTCATAAAACTCCAGGAGGTTTGTGATACAAGATTTGCCTTCCATGAACCCATGCTGGTTTTCATTTATAATCTTGTTCTGTTCCAGGTGTTCGACCACTCTCCTCCTGATAATCTTCTCCATGACTTTGCACACAATACATGTCAGAGACACAGGTCTGTAGTTTAGTGCCTCGTTTCTGTTTCCTTTCTTAAATATGAGGACTACATTAGCTGTCTTCCATTTCTCAGGTAGTTGCCCAGTTTCAAGGGATGTGTTGAAGATTGTGGTTAGAGGCATGCACAGCGTCTCTGCTCCTTCTCTAAAGACCCATGGGGAGATGTGTATATGTGTGTGTGTGTGTGTGTGTGTGTGTGTGTGTGTGTGTGTGTGTGTGTGTGTGTGTGTGTGTGTGTGTGTGTGTGTGTGTTTGTGTGTACAAATATTACATGCCAGCATTAGTGGCTTCATAAATTCTTTCATTAGCACAAAATTCATGCAACTTGCATTATAAATGAAATATAATACCAGTACTAACGCATATATTTATATTTTATAAATCTCTTTAAATGTGATTAATATAAAAGAATTAGTTTACATTTGTTAAAAGTTATTTTAAAATTAATATTTGCTTAAAATGTCTCCTAAATCTTATTAAATAAGTTGAAATATTATTGTTTGTATTAATCCTACAAATACAGTCATGAGAGTGGGAGGACTATAATGCCAGTGGGGAGCTCTTCATCCAAGGAAACTGAGCCACGCTCCCTCTCCTGGGATCTGTCGTGGTTAATTCTCATATTTTTAGGTTGTGTGTGACGACTGACTTTACAGCGTTTACCTCTGAATACTGAACCAGAAATATATCTAGAAAACAATAATAATAATAATAATTTTAACAATAACAATAAAAAATTCAGTAACAACAACAGCCATTAATAATAATAAAAAAAATAATAAGACTAAACGTATATAATATTCCATAAGTTATTTTCCTTGAAGACTGCAGGGAAGAGAGAGAGAGAGAGAGAGAGAGAGAGAGAGAGAGAGAGAGAGAGAGAGAGAGAGAGAGAGAGAGAGAGAGAGAGAGAGAGAGAGAGAGAGAGAGAGAGAGAGAGAAAGAGAGAGAGAGAGAGAGAGAGAGAGAGGGAGCGCGCTTCAGTGACCTTCATTTCATCCCAGAATCCCATGTATCTGCAGACGACTGTACTCTGACATTTACTTATCCAAGAGAAGAAGTGCCAGCTGCTCTAAGCTACATAAATCACCAGCTAAGAGCTATATCAACTTGGGGAAACTGATGGCAGTAACATTTACACCTGAGAAAACAAATGATGATGGTCTCTTTGCACCATGATGGTAATGCCAGAGCAGTAGTAAGTATGAATGGGATAGTGTTGGTACCCAGGGAAGAAGTTGATATACTTTGGGTTAAATTTGACTCCAAACTGACCTTGAAGAACCACGTTGTAAATCTTGCAAACAAAGAAGCCAGGAAGCTTAGAGCACTTTGCCAAATCTCGCATTTGCTCGACAGTAGGGGTTGCAAGATTCTGTATGAGGCACAAGTATGCTCACAGCTTGAGTATGCTCCACTTTCTTGGTTTGCCTGCCTCCCCCCCCCATCTCATCTGTGACTCCTTGACAGAGTAGAGTAGAGAGTAGAGCAAGACGCATCGTCTCTCGCCTGGACACATCCTGGATTGATCTGTCATTTCAGCAGAGCCTTCAACACAAGAGGGATGTGGGCTTGTCAATAAATTTAGGAATACTTAACACTCTCAAACCCTGTGTAAAGAGAGAGAGAGAGAGAGAGAGAGAGAGAGAGAGAGAGAGAGAGAGAGAGAGAGAGAGAGAGAGAGAGAGAGAGAGAGAGAGATAATAGGGTTACATCACACTATGATTCTTGCCTGGCAACGTTCACGGAGGCTTCCTTCCTCCCTCTCCTGTCGTAGCTCAGCTGGTGCAGTGCCGTCTGTTGTTCAGCTGGTACATAGTGCCGTCTGTTGCTCAGGTTGTACAGAACACTGTATATTGCTCAGATGGTAAACAGGGCTGTATGTTACTCAGATGGCACACAGGGCTGTATGTTGCTCAGATGGTACACAGGGCTGTATGTTGCTCAGATGGTACACAGGGCTGTATGTTACTCAGATGGCACACAGGGCTGTATGTTGCTCAGATGGTACACAGGGCTGTATGTTGCTCAGATGGTACACAGGGCTGTATGTTACTCAGATGGCACACAGGGCTGTATGTTGCTCAGATGGTACACAGGGCTGTATGTTGCTCAGATGGTACACAGGGCTGTATGTTACTCAGATGGTACACAGGGCTGTATGTTGCTCAGATGGTACACAGGGCTGTATGTTGCTCAGATGGTACACAGGGCTGTATGTTGCTCAGATGGTACACATGGCTGTATGTTGCTCAGATGGTACACAGGGCTGTATGTTACTCAGATGGTACACAGGGCTGTATGTTGCTCAGATGGTACACAGGGCTGTATGTTACTCAGATGGTACACAGGGCTGTATGTTGCTCAGATGGTACACAGGGCTGTATGTTGCTCAGATGGTACACAGGGCTGTATGTTGCTCAGATGGTACACAGGGCTGTATGTTGCTCAGATGGTACACAGGGCTGTATGTTGCTCAGATGGTACACAGGGCTGTATGTTGCTCAGATGGTACACAGGGCTGTATGTTGCTCAGATGGTACACAGGGCTGTATGTTGCTCAGATGGTACACAGGGCTGTATGTTGCTCAGATGGTACACAGGGCTGTATGTTGCTCAGATGGCACACAGGGCTGTATGTTACTCAGATGGTACACAGGGCTGTATGTTGCTCAGATGGTGCACAGGGCTGTATGTTGCTCAGATGGTACACATGGCTGTATGTTGCTCAGATGGTACACAGGGCTGTATGTTACTCAGACTATATATAGCGCAGCATGTTGCCCGGGGAGTTTAGGAAGGTGTCCTCTCTACATACATTGTTGGTAACACCTAGAGTGAAGAATCCGTCAAAGATCATACCAGATCATTACAAGGGGGGGGGAGAAAGTGTTTAATAGTTGGACCGATGGTGATAACTCAAAATGGCCCGAGTTCCTTCAAGTCAGAAAAAAAATAAAGTAGAAGAGTCAGTGCCTTATGGAAGAATTAATCTGGATCCATCGCTCTCCAGATGACTTCAGTATCTCTAGTGTTGATGGGAAGACAGTCAAGCACTAGGAACCTGGCCAAGACCTGAACAAGAATTATACCAAGAGGAAGCAGGTACGGGACTCGTGGTATACATTCTTTACGTTCTAAGGACACGTTAAAGGGCTCTTTACCAGAGCAGTATTTGGGTATCTGCCATTGATCCACTAGTCTGGGTATCTGCCCATGATCCACTAGTCTGAGAACTAGACCTCAGCCGGTATGGTAGGAAAAACAAGAGTTGAAGGGAGACTTGTTCTTCAGTGGATTATCATCCACAAGTTGCAGCGGAGTGCCAGGAGCTGGTAAAATGTGGTTTTCAACAACTATGCAAGTCAATCTTGCAACTGCAACAAGAAGGTGCTACCTTGCACGTCCCTCTACTAATGTTTGTACAAAACTAACTCTCAGGACTGTACAATTATGACAGTGTCTGTTATAATTATGACAGCTTCATTCTTTCTTTTTCTGTCTGAAGATTCACAATGATCCTGCCATAATTCATCCTCACTCTGATCCACCTCATTATAGGATGATAATTTTGATCTCATTTGAAAACTAATCAAATGTTGTAAAATGGCTATTTTGGGATGGAAATATTTATTCCCATAATTTTTCGAGAATTTTTACCGTAAATAAAACACTTTTGTGTTTCAGACAAAAAAAAAAAATAGTAGTAAGTTGGATACGTCAGGCCTTGCAAGAAAAATAACGAATCTTTCATGTCTGTATCTAATTTGAGAATGTGAATATTTGGTTTTCATAGGCCTACGGGATTTCGGCACCTAGACTGCTTGACCCAGGGAATCTGGAAAGCTTTATCAACAAACTTTAACACAACGTCTGAATCACTATATACAAAAGTCGCGCCCACTGAGAAGCAAGATGGTTTGTCCTCATGTCTGTGACTGATGGACTGACCACCTCACACAAGGAGTGATGGGCTGACCACCTCACACAAGGAGTGATGGGCTGACCACCTCACACAAGGAGTGATGGGCTGACCACCTCACACAAGGAGCGATGGGCTGACCACCTCACACAAGGAGTGATGGGCTGACCACCTCACACAAGGAGTGATGGGCTGACCACCTCATACAAGGAGTGATGGACTGACCACCTCACACAAGGAGTGATGGACTGACCACCTCACACAAGGAGTGATGGACTAACCACCTCACACAAGGAGTGATGGACTAACCACCTAACACAAGGAGTGATGGACTAACCACCTCACAGAAGGAGTGATGGGCTAACCACCTCACACAAGGAGTGATGGACTGACCACCTCAGTCATGGTTGTTGATGACAGCAAGGCAACTGAGGCTGCGTTGTGTCATGGTTTCCTTTCAGAAGTTATTTAACAGAGTGTACAGTGTATGTTCGTCCCCTCAGTGTTACATTTCTTACTGCCAGAGACCGAATGATGGGAACCAGCTGCGCTGGAACACCTCTCCGTCTACCAGAGACCGAGTGATAGGAACCAGCTGCGCTGGAACATCTCTCCGCCTACCAGAGTGATGGGAACCAGCTGTGCTGGAACATCTCTCCGTCTACCAGAGTGATGGGAACCAGCTGTGCTGGAACATCTCTCCGTCTACAGAAAATTGCTATCAAATGGAATATTTTATCTTGAAGAGGAAACACTGGAGTTTGTGAAAAACAAAAACTGAGCGATGCGTCTTGCGCCGTGGGCGCCGCCGCCTCTCCCGGTTATGCCTTAGTCAACTCCGGCCAGAAATATATTACCTGGAGTTTACCTGGATAGGGTTTCGGGGGTCGACGCCCCCGCGGCTCGGTCTGAGACAGGCCATAAAGAATGAGGGTTAAAAGAAATTTTTACTGGTGTTCAATAATTACATGAAGCTGTAGTCCATAGGCTTTAAACCATTTAGCTAACTTCTTAGATCTTTTTCATGTCGACAATCCTTCCAGGAACAAAACTAATAAAAAGTACATGGCATAACCTAATTATAAATTGAAAAACATCTTTTAATATAAACATGTGAATGGGAACTTATCTGTCCTGGATTCTTTGGGTATGATCCTGAATCTTACTTCCTCTGAAATCTCAATCTTTCTTGCTAAGCGCTAAATTCTTTATGGTAGTTAGCTCGAAGATATGAAAACTCCAAATAAGAAAACGAAGAGTAAACGAGAGTCCATCACAGTAGTACTGGAGGACCCAAAATCTTCATGTGCCGGGTGTTCTCTCCGGAGTTGGGACGCTGGAAGAGTAGCATTACCAGAGAAAAGTAGGCTCTTAAATATTATTACTCCGAAAGTTGTACAAAAGTTAGTGGGAGAAGGGTAGTCCGTAACCTCAGCTCGTCTGCAGGACAGTTGGACAAGTTCACCAGATCTTGGAGGATGAGGACCAACTGCAGGACCGATGAGGTAAACAGTCTGAAGGCAAAGATGCAATGTGTTAAGATTTTGTTCACATTTTTAACCCTGGAGGGTTAGCCACCCAGGAAAGTTAGTGCGTCATCAGGTACTGTCTGTCCTAATTCCACTGTGGTCGTCAATCTTGTCCCCCAGGATGCGACCCACACAAGTCGGCTAACAGTCAGGTACCTACTTGCTAGGTGAGCAGGACAGCAGGTGTAAGGAAACGCGTCGAAATGTCTCCATCCGGCCGAGAATCGAACCCGCGCCCTCGCTTTAAATCAAGCAAACAGAACTGGAGAGCCACTGTAAATGTTTTGGCTGAGGCTATGAAAGATCGTAGGACTGATGACAAAGTTAATAAAGATCTTGACAATACTAACAGCAGTTCTTGGAGATACAGAAAAAGAACACAATACGGTGACTGGAACAACGCACAACTCGGACATAGAACGTATAACGACGGACCGAAACGTCGCCATAAGATTCTATGTAGTGGAGTCGTCTACCTGTCTAGGCACAATTATTTTCAAGTGATTCTGAACGAAATGGACTTCATAAAATACAATCGACAATAAGGAAACATGTGCTGTGTTGTCCCAGAACTGCGACACAGTGGGCAGAACCCTCGAGTTGGCTTGGAAGTATTCAAACGAGGAAGAACAGCTGTGTAACGATTACGAATGCTTTTGGAGCTCGTGATGGCGTACACGTGGAACACATGTTCTGGCTCCAGGGGGCAGAAATAGGGCCAGATTAATGACTAAGAATATATATTCACCATTAATCTGGCCCTATTCTTGGCTCCAGGAGCCAGAATATGTACTCCAGGTGTTCCGATCTTAGTTCAAATTGATGCAAAGAAAAATTCAAGCTTCTTCAAGCAATGACTCTTTTAATCTACCAGTTTATATGGAAATGCAATTCTCTGCAGCACTTGCATTTTAGACTCGACTAAATGACCTTAGCCTACTGAAAGGCCTAGTTGTATACGAGGCTACCAAGCAAGGTCTTTCCCAGCCAACAGTCGAGGTAAAGTCTCTACACCTGGTATCTGAGGGAGAAACTCCTTGGTTTCTACTCTGATGTATTCATAATGTGTTTAGCATATGATTAATAGAATAATACTAATAAAAATAATAATCCTTTCTCAGTGATCAAGTAGAAACTGCCATGAAGGAAATAATAGCCTAGCTCTCCTGGTAAAGTGCTCCTCGAGTGAGAGTGTAGCTTCTCTCATTGTTAGTCACGAAGAACACAGCACTAATTTTCCGTCTCTAAGACATCTCCACTGATTGGATAGAGACAAATACATGGAAAGAGACATATGAAGGATACTTTATATGTTGAGAGACATTAGGCTATGTGTGGTCTCAGCGTCGTGACAGAGGTGGTACTTGATACAAGGCAACAGAGATTAAATGAATGACTTACAGAAAAAGGATTGACCTCAGAGCGTCATGGATCATCGTGAGAATTATCACAATGCAACATATTAAGGTCAAATCGTCCTGGGAAGAGTATCATAGTGCTTTCAATCGTTCTGATTATTAAATTGCTTAGTTTCCGTTGCAAGTGTTTACCAAGGACACAGTGGTTGAACTTTTCCATTGTTCTGAACATTAAACTTACCTTTCAACAAGTTACTTCACACTCCAGTGGATTAGAACTTGGTAAGATACGAAATCTCAGTGTTAATACGACATATATCGTCTGATCTTGGTGTGTGTGTGTGTGTATATATATATATATATATATATATATATATATATATATATATATATATATATATATATATACATAATATATATATAATATATATATAATATATATACATAATATAATAGGTAGTAGGTTGGTAGACAGCAACCACCCAGGGAAGTACTACCGTCCTGCCAGATGACTGTGAAACAAAAACCTGTAACTGTTTTGCATGATGGTAGGATTGCTGGTTTCTTTTTCCGTCTCATAAACACGCTAGATAACAGGGATATCTTGCTACTCCTACTTACACTTTGGTCACACTTCACAGACACGCACATGCATATATATATATACATACATCTAGGTTTTTCTCCTTTTTCTAAATAGCTCTTGTTCTTCTTTATTTCTTCTATTGTCCATGGGGAAGTGGAAAAGAATCTTTCCTCCGTAAGCCATGCGTGTCGTATGAGGCGACTAAAATGCCGGGAGCAATGGGCTAGTAACCCCTTCTCCTGTAGACACTTACTAAAAAAGAGAAGAAGAAAAACTTTATAAAACTGGGATGCTTAAATGTGCGTGGATGTAGTGCGGATGACAAGAAACAGATGATTGCTGATGTTATGAATGAAAAGAAGTTGGATGTCCTGGCCCTGAGCGAAACAAAGCTGAAGGGGGTAGGAGAGTTTCAGTGGGGGGAAATAAATGGGATTAAATCTGGAATATCTGAGAGAGTTAGAGCAAAGGAAGGGGTAGCAGTAATGTTAAATGATCAGTTATGGAAGGAGAAAAGAGAATATGAATGTGTAAATTCAAGAATTATGTGGATTAAAGTAAAGGTTGGATGCGAGAAGTGGGTCATAATAAGCGTGTATGCACCTGGAGAAGAGAGGAATGCAGAGGAGAGAGAGAGATTTTGGGAGATGTTAAGTGAATGTATAGGAGCCTTTGAACCAAGTGAGAGAGTAATTGTGGTAGGGGACCTGAATGCTAAAGTAGGAGAAACTTTTAGAGAGGGTGTGGTAGGTAAGTTTGGGGTGCCAGGTGTAAATGATAATGGGAGCCCTTTGATTGAACTTTGTATAGAAAGGGGTTTAGTTATAGGCAATACATATTTTTAGGAAAAAGAGGATAAATAAGTATACAAGGTATGATGTAGGGCGAAATGACAGTAGTTTGTTGGATTATGTATTAGTAGATAAAAGACTGTTGAGTAGACTTCAGGATGTACATGTTTATAGAGGGGCCACAGATATGTCAGATTACTTTCTAGTTGTAGCTACACTGAGAGTAAAAGGTAGATGGGATACAAGGAGAATAGAAGCATCAGGGAAGAGAGAGGTGAAGGTTTATAAACTAAAAGAGGAGGCAGTTAGGGTAAGATATAAACAGCTATTGGAGGATAGATGGGCTAATGAGAGCATAGGCAATGGGGTCGAAGAGGTATGGGGTAGGTTTAAAAATGTAGTGTTAGAGTGTTCAGCAGAAGTTTGTGGTTACAGGAAAGTGGGTGCGGGAGGGAAGAGGAGCGATTGGTGGAATGATGATGTAAAGAGAGTAGTAAGGGAGAAAAAGTTAGCATATGAGAAGTTTTTACAAAGTAGAAGTGATGCAAGGAGGGAAGAGTATATGGAGAAAAAGAGAGAGGTTAAGAGAGTGGTGAAGCAATGTAAAAAAGAGAGCAAATGAGAGAGTGGGTGAGATGTTATCAACAAATTTTGTTGAAAATAAGAAAAAGTTTTGGAGTGAGATTAACAAGTTAAGAAAGCCTAGAGAACAAATGGATTTGTCAGTTAAAAATAGGAGAGGAGAGTTATTAAACGGAGAGTTAGAGGTATTGGGAAGATGGAGGGAATATTTTGAGGAATTGTTAAATGTTGATGAAGATAGGGAAGCTGTGATTTCGTGTATAGGACAAGGAGGAATAACATCTTGTAGGAGTGAGGAAGAGCCAGTTGTGAGTGTGGGGGAAGTTCGTGAGGCAGTAGGTAAAATGAAAGGGGGTAAGGCAGCCGGGATTGATGGGATAAAGATAGAAATGTTAAAAGCAGGTGGGGATATAGTTTTGGAGTGGTTGGTGCAATTATTTAATAAATGTATGGAAGAGGGTAAGGTACCTAGGGATTGGCAGAGAGCATGCATAGTTCCTTTGTATAAAGGCAAAGGGGATAAAAGAGTGCAAAAATCATAGGGGGATAAGTCTGCTGAGTATACCTGGTAAAGTGTATGGTAGAATTATTATTGAAAGAATTAAGAGTAAGACGGAGAATAGGATAGCAGATGAACAAGGAGGCTTTAGGAAAGGTAGGGGGTGTGTGGACCAGGTGTTTACAGTGAAACATATTAGTGAACAGTATTTAGATAAGGTTAAAGAGGTCTTTGTGGCATTTATGGATTTGGAAAAGGCGTATGACAGGGTGGATAGGGGGGCAATGTGGCAGATGTTGCAAGTGTATGGTGTAGGAGGTAGGTTACTGAAAGCAGTGAAGAGTTTTTACGAGGATAGTGAGGCTCAAGTTAGAGTATGTAGGAAAGAGGGAAATTATTTCCCAGTAAAAGTAGGCCTTAGACAAGGATGTGTGATGTGACAGTGGTTGTTTAATATATTTATAGATGGGGTTGTAAGAGAAGTAAATGCGAGGGTCTTGACAAGAGGCGTGGAGTTAAAAGATAAAGAATCACACACAAAGTGGGAGTTGTCACAGCTGCTCTTTGCTGATGACACTGTGCTCTTGGGAGATTCTGAAGAGAAGTTGCAGAGATTGGTGGATGAATTTGGTAGGGTGTGCAAAAGAAGAAAATTAAAGGTGAATACAGGAAAGAGTAAGGTTATGAGGATAACAAAAAGATTAGGTGATGAAAGATTGAATATCAGATTGGAGGGAGAGAGTATGGAGGAGGTGAATGTATTCAGATATTTGGGAGTGGACGTGTCAGCGGATGGGTCTATGAAAGATGAGGTGAATCATAGAATTGATGAGGGAAAAAGAGTGAGTGGTGCACTTAGGAGTCTGTGGAGACAAAGAACTTTGTCCTTGGAGGCAAAGAGGGGAATGTATGAGAGTATAGTTTTACCAACGCTCTTATATGGGTGTGAAGCATGGGTGATGAATGTTGCAGCGAGGAGAAGGCTGGAGGCAGTGGAGATGTCATGTCTGAGGGCAGTGTGTGGTGTGAATATAATGCAGAGAATTCGTAGTTTGGAAGTTAGGAGGAGGTGCGGGATTACCAAAACTGTTGTCCAGAGGGCTGAGGAGGGGTTGTTGAGGTGGTTCGGACATGTGGAGAGAATGGAGCGAAACAGAATAACTTCAAGAATGTATCAGTCTGTAGTGGAAGGAAGGCGGGGTAGGGGTCGGCCTAGGAAAGGTTGGAGGGAGGGGGTAAAGGAGGTTTTGTGTGCGAGGGGCTTGGACTTCCAGCAGGCATGCGTGAGCGTGTTTGATAGGAGTGAATGGAGACAAATGGTTTTTAATACTTGACGTGCTGTTGGAGTGTGAGCAAAGTAACATTTATGAAGGGGTTCAGGGAAACCGGCAGGCCGGACTTGAGTCCTGGAGATGGGAAGTACAGTGCCTGCACTCTGAAGGAGGGGTGTTAATGTTGCAGTTTAAAAACTGTAGTGTAAAGCACCCTTCTGGCAAGACAGTGATGGAGTGAATGATGGTGAAAGTTTTTCTTTTTCGGGCCACCCTGCCTTGTTGGAAAAAAAAAAAAGTGTATATATATATATATATATATATATATACACATGTGTATATATATATATATATATATATATATATATATATATATATATATACACACACATATATATATATATATATATATATATATATATATATATATATATATATATATATATATATATATATATATATATATATATATATATATATATATCTATCGTGCCGAATATGTAAAACTGGTCAATTAGCAAGAACTCATTTGAAATTAAGTCCTTTCTAAAATTTTCTCTTATACGTTTAAAGATATATTTTTTTCATTAATGTTGATGTAAAAATTTATAATTTTGCACCAAAGGGAACTTAGAAAACTTACCTAACCTTATTATAACAAGCGCAATTTATTTTAGCCTAACCCTACCAAATATATTATAGATTTGTTTACAATAATTTAATACTAAAACACAGTGAAATAATTTTTTTTCGTTAGGTTCAGAATGATTTTGACGAAATTATTGCATACACATATTTTCGCTTGTCCTATATGGCAAGATGAACGTTGTAAAGTAAAAGGACACAAGTGCAACTAATGTGACATTTATTGTAGCAACGTTTCGCTCTCCAGGAGCTTTATCAAGCCATTACAAACAATACATGGACACAGAGGGTATATAAAGGCTCAGAGTGAGGTGAATACTAGTGAGGTACCGTTTCGATGTTCACTAGTGGTAGTAGTAGTAGTAGTAGTGGTAGTGACAAAAGCAATTAATTCGTACATGAGTAAAAGGATATAAAAGCTATTACTTGGGTAACATAAAAATAGGTTGGACAAATATAAACTGGAATGAGGCAGGTTGTTTCAGTGTTCACTCTCTGTGCTTTGTGTAGTATAACAGGAGAGACTATGTGATGGCAGGGTTTACTGTTTTCAGGAGGATTCTTGCTAAGACTTCGGAGATGGTGAAGCTGCCGTTGTTTTGTTTAATTGTATTCGAAACAGCGATCAGTGCTGATTCAAGGCACTTGCGTGTGCGGAAATTAGTTTCTTTTATCACTAATTGGGCGTCTCTGAATTTCATAAGATGATTGGTGGAATTTCGGTGTTGTACACAGGCGTTGTTTAAGTTGTCGTTCCTACATGCGTATATGTGTTCATTGAGGCGGGTGTCGAGGTTTCTTGCTGTTTCACCTACGTAGATCTTGTCACAGCCTCCACAGGGTATAGTGTAAACTCCTGCATTGACTGGTTCGTGGTGCTTGGGTTTTGTCCTGGTTAGATCCTTTATTGAAGTGGTAGAAGCGATGGCGACTCTGGTGTTAGCTTGTGAAAGTACTTTTGAGACGTTTAGTGCAACCTGGCTGTTGGGAAGAATTATAACTTTGTTGGGAGCGGTGTTGATGCGTGGAGAATTGATGATCTGAAGAGCTCTTTTCTTGCAGTCTTTGATGAAAAAAGAAGGAAATTGTAACTCAGTGAATGTTTGGTGAATGTAAGTACATTCCTCGTCAAGAAACTCAGGACTACAAATTCGGTATGCTCTTAGGAAAAACCCGATGATGATGCCTCTTTTGGTCTTGGTATCTTGACTGGAATAGAAGTGTGTGAGATCATTTTTATTGGTGGGTTTCCGATAAACTTGAAATCTTAGGTTGTTGTCTACTTTGTGAATGAGGACGTCGAGGAAAGGTAGCTTGTCATTGGACTCTTCTTCTAGTGTAAACTGAATCGCTGGTTCAACTGCGTTGAGTCTTGCCTGAAGATCCCGTACATCAAAACGTTTTGGAGTTATTACGAGGACATCGTCCACGTAACGTAACCAAGTGACGCTTGAAGGGATGATGTTGGCGAAGTGTTCAGACTCTAGGTGTTCCATGTATAAGTTGGCTAGGACGGCACTTATTGGGGACCCCATTCCCATGCCGTAGGTTTGTTTGTAGAGCTTGTTATTGAAGGAAAAACAGTTGAAGTTAACACAGAGTTCAATCAAGTCAACAAAATCTCCGGGAGGTAAAGGAAGATTAAGGTCCTGGTTGACTTTACGTCGTAGAACCTCGATGGCTTTTTTGGTAGGTACTTTTGTGAAGAGGGAAGTCACATCCAAACTGCTTAGTTTCTTGTTACGGATGGAGAGGTTACGGATGCGGTTGAGAAGGTCGCCTGAGTGTTTAAGATGAGCGGGGCTGATGGTCCCCAGAAGGCAGGAAAGATGTTTGGCAAGAACTCCGGCTAGTTTGTGTGGAGCACTGCCTATTCCTGACGTGATTGGTCTGAGAGGAATATTGTGTTTATGGGTCTTGGGTAAACCATACATGTGTGCTGGTTTAGGGTTGCTTGGTAACAAGTACAGAAGTTTCTTCCCTTCTCTAGTGCGTTTGAGTATTTGTCTGCTTTTGTATAGAAAGTCTTTGGTGAGCGTCTCCCACTGTTGAGTGCTGATAGGTTCGTATGTAGATTGATCATTCAAAAGGTCCATCATTTTAGTGTTGTAGTCACTGGTGTTGAGTATGACGACTCCACCTCCTTAGTCGGCGGTGGTGACGATAATGTTGGGGTCGTTGGCGAGGTCCTTAAGGGCAGTGATGTATCTTCTAGGAAGATTAGAAGAAGAAGGTTCACATAAAGCTGCAGTGAGAAGGCCCTGTATATAACCCTTCTGGAAGTTGCTGTCACTGTGTCTATGGTTCCTGGTAACAAGATTGAGTTGATAGTTAGGTTTGCGTATGTTGGTGGTAAATTTGAGTCCCAGACTCAGTGCTTGTTTCTCGTAGTCGGTTAAGGTGCGTGACGATAAGTTGTTTATCAGGGATTCGCGTCCCATATCCTTCCACCGACTGTTAGTGCAGAGGTACTGAAGTTTGCGATTGAGTTTGATCTTCTGTTGGAGGTTAGCTGTGGTGACTGTGCTGAGAATAAATGTCACATTAGTTGCACTTGTGTCCTTTTACTTTACATATTGTCGGTAATTCTACCAACTTTATTACAAGATGAACGTTGCTATTTAAGCCAAGATCGCAAGTTCTGCCTATTCGGCACGACATTATATATATATATATATATATATATATATATATATATATATATATATATATATATATATATATATATATATATATATATATATATATATAATTATATATATATATATATATCCACCATAATGTTTATATTTGTTAGTAATCTAGGCTTGTATAAAGACATTCCAGCATAGACTGTACACATTATATATATCTTCCACAGTAAAAAAAAACCCAGCTAGCGATCATCCCTAATATGTATCCTGGAAGTACCTGGAGTTTACCTGGAAAGAGCTCCGGGGGTCAACGCCCCCGCGGCCAGGTCTGTGACCAGGCCACATGGTGAATCAGGGCCTGATCAACCAGGCTGTTACTGCTGGCTGTACGCAATCCAACGTACGAACCACAGCCCGGCTGGTCAGGTACCGACTTTAGGTGCTTGTCCAGTGCCAGCTTGAAGACTGCCAGGGGTCTATCGGTAATCCCCCTTATGTATGCTGCTAGGCAGTTGAACAGTCTCAGGCCCCTGACACTTATTGTGTTGTCTCTTAACGTGCTAGTGACGCCTCTGCTTTTCATTGGGGGAATATTGCATCTCCTGCCGAGTCTTTTGCCTTCATAGGGAGTGATTTTCGTGTGCAAGTTTGGTACTAACCCCTCTAGGATTTTCCAAGTTTATATAATCATATATCTCTCTCACCTGCGTTCTAGGGAGTACAGGTTGAGGAACTTCAAGTGTTTCCAGTATTTGAGTTGTCTTATCTGTTATGCGAGCCGTGAAGGTTCTCTGTACATTTTCTAGGTCAGCAATTTCACCTGCCTTGAAAGGTGCTGTTTGTGTGCAGCAATATTCCAGCCTAGATAGAACAAGTGACCTGAAGAGTGTCATCATGGGCTTGGCATCCCAATTTTTGAAAGTTCTCATTATCCATCCTGTTATTTTTCTAGCAGATGCAATTGATACAATGTTATGGTCCTTGAAGGTGAGATCCTCCGACATGATCACTCCCAGGTCTTTGACGTTGGTGTTTCGCTCTATTTTGTGGCCAGAATTTGTTTTGTACTCTGATGAAGATTTAATTTCCTCGTGTTTACCAGATCTGAGTAATTGAAATTTCTCATCGTTGAACTTCATATTGTTTTCTGCAGCCCACTGAAAGATTTGGTTGATGTCCGCCTGGAGCCTTGCAGTGTCTGCAATGGAAGACACTGTCATGCAGATTCGGGTGTCATCTGCAAAGGAAGACACGGTGCTGTGGCTGACATCCTTGTCTATGTCAGATATGAGGATGAGAAATAAGATGGAAGCGAGTACTGTGCTGGTAGCAGCACACTGAGGATGTTACCAGTCAGTAGACAGAACATAGCTCGGACCTCTGCAACAGAGGCCAGAGCGTAGCTCGGACCTCTGCAACAGAGGCTAGAGCGTAGCTCGGACCTCTGCAACACAATTATCCTCAAAGATTTGTTAAGTTATACCATGAATTAAGAAAAAATCCTGGACTTCACCTTACGAAACAGACAAAGCAAATGTGATAGTAATTATGTACAAGGTGGATTATAGTGGAAAAATTATCATATTAGAAGACTGGCACTGACGTGCCACTTAAAGCCTGGGAGATACTGTTCTCCACATCCAACTTTTTACAGTTCCAACACCACTTAGGAACCAGTTAAGTTCTGACACTGAGGTTCCACTGTAACTGCAGTGTGATTACATAACACAGTTGCGATTAACAAAAAGAATACAACGCAAACACACAAAAAAATACATTAATACAGCAGTGAAACATTTTGTTTTAAAGTATTTATATTGTAATTCAATTTGACGATAAAATAAACATTGTCAAAAGAACTAACGACGCATCACAAAAACATCTTAACACTTTTGTTTCAGTAAACATTATAAGCTTATTAACTGTGAAAGAAATGGAAGGAAAAAAACCTCATAAAACATAGAAAGTCTAGGTTGTTTACCATTATTCTTTCTGCTGTTTGATATATATTTGTGGCAGTTTTAGATTCAGAACCATTTAGTTTATTTAACAAAGTCCACAGCTCAAAAGGGTGTCAGTAATAGTATAGAAAATCACCGAATGTGAGAGACTTTAACACATCTCCAGTCACTTCATGGTGTCCCGTGGCTGGGTTGGTAGCGCACTCGCCTCACACACACTGACGTCCAGGGGTCGATCCTCGGTACCGGTGGAAACATTAGGACGTGTTTCCTGAAGATGCCTGCTGTCCATGTTCACCTAGCAGTAAAATAGGTACCTGGGTGTTAGTTGACTGATGTGGGTCGCATCCTGGGATAAACCTGACCTAATTTGCTGGAAATGCTCAACATGACAACATAACCTCCGTGTAGTTAACTGCACTGAGGTGAACAACTCCCTCAGTTAACTGCACTGAGGTGAACAACTCCCTCAGTTAACTGCACTGAGGTGAACAACTCCCTCAATTAACTGCACTGAGGTGAACAACTCCCTCAATTAACTGCACTGAGGTGAACAACTCCCTCAGTTAATTGCACTGAGGTGAACAACTCCCTCAGTTAATTGCACTGAGGTGAACAACTCCCTCAATTAACTGCACTGAGGTGAACAACTCCCTCAATTAACTGCACTGAGGTGAACAACTCCCTCAATTAACTGCACTGAGGTGAACAACTCCCTCAATTAACTGCACTGAGGTGAACAACTCCCTCAGTTAATTGCACTGAGGTGAACAACTCCCTCAATTAACTACACTGAGGTTAACTAAAATATATAATACAGCTCATGGTATAATACTGGGTATAATAGGGGAGTGGGACAATCACTTGACTGTCAAAGTCTGCCAGACTTAATACCTTTCAGTAGCTCCATCCTGCCTGAAGGAAGATGACAGGGAAACCAGGTATGTTTTGTTCCCATGTGTAATTTTTATATACAAAAAGGTAGTTGTAAACTGCTGCTGTATCAATTTTTATTGAAATAAACAAGAAATCAGATGTAAGATGGCCGGTGTGTCAGGAATCTCTCAAGACAAGAACTTTCCACCAGAAGTCTCTCTCAGACACTTTCACCTTCGCAGATGTAATTTTCATTATTAACTATTAATTGATACTAATTATTCCATTCTTTTACATATATTTTTTTGTAGCTTCGTATTACAGTGGGTACATTAATGTCTGGCTGACTTCACATAGATGTAACGTGCATCCAGAGCGACACCCAAGAAAGAAATAGACACAGGTTTTCTTGCCTTATTGGTAACGCAGCAACAACACAACAATGGACACTTTATACAAGTGGTACAATTGTAAGAAAATCTAATATTAAAATGTTGTTATATGGAAAAGTATTCAGTAAATTTATCTCTATCTACTATCCCAGACAATCTTTTTCTTCTAAGGACTGATATTTCTCATCACACTTTAAGCACCTCCAAAATTTGGAGCCCTTCGTATTTTTTTAACGATGCATTTAATACTTAGTACACTACTAAATGTTTTACAAAAGGTTTATTCTCCCATTCGCATCGTTTATTCTGCATTTCGCATCGTCCTCAGGTAAGTTCGTGTCTTGTGGCTCTCCAATGGCATGTTCTCACAACCGACAGACCAGGGTTCGATCTTGGAGCAGGTCGAGACGTGCAGCATATTTCCTTTACTCCTGTTCACCGGGCAGTAAGTAGGTACCTGGGTGTTAGCTTACTGTTGTGTGTCGCATCCTGGGGAAGATGACCATGGAACTCTCCATGGAAATATGTCACACTGATTGTTTTTCCTGGGATAACCTGGCTTAATAGTCAGGATTAATGGTCTGAATAAACCCATCCTCTTAGTCACACTTTTTTTCAGTAACAGACGTAAACCTCGCACGATACTCTGAATATATTGTACTTACTGGGTCTCAGAGAACTTAAATCATAAATCTTGTTGGTGGGTCAGAGGATGAAGTCTTTCACTTTTCAGCAGAAACTAACAAAAAAAAAAGTATGATAGCCTGTCACACTCAATTTAGTACATTAACATGGTTATCTTGCGTGTCAACATCATAAACCTGACCACAACCTATAGTGTCAAAGACTGTACTAGCTCTGACCCGAGTCATTATTAAGGTCATGAAATGCAAGTAACAGTGTAATAAACCATTGTTTTGAACATGTTTAATTAACCTGACGAAATCTGATCACCAATATCCACAATAAAATCCCGTTGCCAGGCAAAGGGAGACATATACTGGCTCACACAGTTGATGTCCCGGGGAGCTATGAAGGTCACACTACTGGAGGGAGAGGTCACACTTCACTCTCTTTGTGGTCGTTCACTAGGGAGGTATCCGCTGTCACTTCATCTTCCTCCTGCAATATGGAAGGAGTGAATGCGTGCGCGGGTTGTGTTGGAGTGTTGTGGTGTTGGAGGTTCCCAGACTCGACTTCTTGGGCACACATCACCATGCTGCTTCCAGGGCATATGCTGACACCCATTTCCAGTATGCTGTCACCCATGTTGCCACCCACAATGCCGCCCATATTGCTAGCCACTGCTTCAGCCATGGTGCTGCCCATCAGACCACTTGACAACGTAGCGATAGTAGCACCAATGTTACCACTGCTGAGTGGAACGACAGTAGCACCTATGTTACCGCTGCTGAGAGGAACAACATTAGCACCTTTGCTACCACTGCTTAGAGGAACGAGGCCCCTAGACACAGGGGTCCCCGGCATGGCATGATCTATCTGGGCGTATATAGTTGGGTCTGCTTTATGTCGAGTGAAGGTGCCTGTTGCATAGTGACTAGTGCCCCGGGGGAAACACAGCTCTGCGTACATCAGCTCTGCGTTCTGTGTCAGAGATAAAGAAAACAGTATTACTGGAAGCCACTTTGTTATTATTATTATTATAATCAAAGAGAAGCGCTAAGCCACAAGGGCTATACAGCGCTGCAGGGTAGGGAAGGAAGCGAGGGAATAGGATGGCAGAAGGGAGGGGGGATGATCAGCAGGTTACAGAAAACAGCGGGGCAGGGGATAGTACGGGGGTAGAGGGTAGCAAGAGATTGAAGTAGAAAGGGCTGAAGGTATCAGAATTTGTGAAGCAAGTCAGTTGTTGTCAAAAAGTCAATGAGAGAGTCCGGATAAAAGGTGGGTCCATCAGCGAGAAGGGAAGGTAAAGAGAGAGCAGCGGAGCGAAGACGACGACAGAGGTAAATTCTGCGTGCTCGTTGATAAAGTGGGCAGTCCAACAGAATGTGGCTGACTGATAATGGAGCTTGGCAATTCTCACAGAGAGGAGCAAGACGCCTCTCCATGAGATATCCATGAGTAAGACGAGTATGGCCAATGCGAAGATGGGAGAGAGTAGTCTCCCAACCTCGACACTGGTGATAAGAAGACGGCCAGTAACCTATACTCGGTTTAATAGATTGAAGTTTGTTGCCGAGCATAGTAGACCAACGTTGTTGCCAACGGGTGTGAAGGTGGGAAGATATTGCAGTAAAATAGTCCGTAAATGGAATACCTCTATAAGAAACTGGTAGGTCATGTACTGCTGATCGCACAGCAGTGTCTGCCTGTTCATTGCCCTGTACGTCAACATGACCAGGGACCCAACAAAAAACAATATCTTTATGCTTGGTAAAGATGCGGCGTAGCCAAAGTTGGATACGGAGGACTAAGGGGTGAGGTGTATCAAATTTTTTTATAGCCTGTAAAGCACTAAGGGAGTCTGAGACAACCACAAATGATGACACAGGCACAGATGCAATACGGATAAGTGCTGTAAGGATGGCATATAATTCAGCAGTAAAAATACTAGCCGAAGATAGTAAATGCCCTTGTACGACGCTGTCCGGAAACACTGCTGCGAATCCTACGCCGTCAGAAGACTTAGAGCCATCTGTGTACACAGCAATGGCATGAGAATGAGAGTGAAAGTGGTCAAGAAAAAGAGAGCGGGAAGCGACCGTAGACAGTTGGGCTATCGAGCAAGGGAGGGAGAAAGAACAGACTCGAACAGCTGGAACTTCCCAGGGGGGTAGGGAAAAGTGAGATGCTACATGTACATAGAAAGGTGGTAGTTGAAGAGAAGACAAGAGCGAATGAAGGCGAAGAGAGAAGGGACGGAGTAAACAGGGGCGGCGAACAAATAAAGAATGTCTACTAATATCAGTGACCATTCTATAAATGGAAGGATTGCGGAGATCATGAGAGCGTACATAGTAGCACAGGCAATGGGCATCACGGCGATCGGATAAGGATGGAACGTTCGCTTCTGCATAGAGGCTCTCGACAGGGGAAGAGCGAAAAGCACCAAGGCATAAACGTAATCCTTGGTGGTGAATGGGGTTAAGGCTAGAGAGAGTAGCAGGAGATGCCGCTGAATAGATCTGGTCACCATAATCAAGTTTCGATAAAATAAGGGTGGAATGTAGGCGAAGGAGGGTTCGACGATCAGCTCCCCATGAAAGATGAGCAAGGGTTTTAAGAAGGTTCAGCCGGCTGTGACAAGTTGCCTTCAGAGAGGTAATGTGAGGTTTCCAGGATAACCTACGATCAAAGAGGAGGCCCAGAAACTTGACTATCACGTTCAGGGATACGGGAGGCATAGAGGTCTAGTGAAAGTGATTTGGTGGGTTTTAGTGCTGGAAAATTTAAACCCACGTGTGGTGGCCCAATTGGAAACACGGTCGACTGCATGTTGGAGAGAAACTGTAATGAGGTGACAGTCAGCGCCTGCACAGGCAATAGCGAAGTCATCAACATAGAGTGATGACCAAATATTTGATGGAAGACTAGAGGCCAAATCATTAATAGCAAGGAGAAAAAGTGTTGTGCTCAGAACACATCCCTGGGGGACACCTTCAGCTTGGATAAAGTCCGGGGAGAGCACATTATTAACCCGAACACGGAAATGCCTGTCAGTTAAAAAGTTCTCAAGGAAGGATGGTAGATTGCCTCGAAGGCCTAAGGAGTGGGCTTGGGCTAAAATATTATACCGCCAAGTTGTGTCATATGCCTTCTCAAGGTCAAAAAATATGGCAATAACTGAGTGGTTATTCGCAAAGGCATTACGAACATACGTATCCAAGCGTAGTAAGGGGTCTATGGTAGAACGTCCCTTACGAAAGCCATATTGACGAGTGGAGAGACTGTTGTGTCTCTCTAAATACCACACTAAACGTCTATTTACTAGGCGTTCCATTACTTTGCAAACTGCACTGGTAAGAGCAATGGGACGATAGTGAGAGGTTTCATGTCCCGTAGTGCCTGGTTTGCGGAAAGGGAGAACAATGGCGGATTTCCACAGCTGTGGAAGAACTTGTGACCAAATAAGATTGTAAAGGTGTAATAGGACTGCAAGGGCTGACTGATGTAAATGTTGTAGCATACGAATATGAATGTCGTCGGGCCCAGCTGCCGATGATCGACAAGCTGAGAGTGTTGCCTCCAGTTCTTGAAGTGTAAAATGCACATTACACTGTTCTTCTCTGAGAGAAGAAAAGTCCAAGGGTGCTAACTCTCTGGCAGACTTTGAGGAAAGAAATGAGGGGCATAGATGAAGTCCCTGAGAAATACGGACCAGATGATTGCCAATTTCATTGGCAACATCTAGTGGGTTTGCTATATCAACACCGGCAACCCGCAGAACAGGAGCCGGGTCAGGAGAATATTTACCACTCAGTTTTCGTACTTTTTTCCAGACTGCACTCATAGAGGAAGCAGAGGTGATGGTGGAGACATAATCTCGCCAGCAAGTGCGTTTAGCGTCACGGATGACACGGCGAGCGATCGCACGCTTCTGTTTAAAATCAAGGAGTCGCTCTGTGGTTCTATTGTACCGGTACCTGCCCCATGCAGCGCGTTTCAAACGTACTGCACGAGCACAAGCAGGAGACCACCAAGGCACGCATTTCTGAGAATGCCTGCCCGAAGTTTGGGGTATAGAATGAGAAGCTGTGGTGAAAACGGAGGACGAGAAGAGGTGTAAAAGCTCATCGATGGAGGACGAAGCAGGAACCTCTTTAAAAACAGTTAGGTGTGAGTAAAGGTTCCAATTTGCCCGATTAAATTGCCAGCGTGGGGTGCGAAGAGGTGGCGAATATGAAGGGGAAGTAAGAATGATTGGGAAATGATCACTGTCATGTAAGTCCGGGAGAACAGACCAAGTGAAGTCTAATGCAGCGGAGGAAGAGCAGACTGAGAGATCGATGCAAGAGAGAGTACGAGTCCGAGGATCAAAATGGGTGTGAGTACCTGTATTTAAAACATGGAGGGGGTGGGTGGCAAGAAAAGCCTCTAACTGAATTCCACGGGAATCACAGTGAGACCCCCCCCAGAGGAAATGGTGGGCATTAAAATCACCAAGTAACAGAATCGGTGGCGGTAATGACGAAACAAGGAAGGCAAAATCCGGAATAGATAATGCCCGAGAAGGAGAGAGATATAAAGAACAGAGCATATACCACCTATGTAAGTGGATACGGGCTGCTATGTAATGCAGCGAAGTATGAACAAATAGCTGATGGTATGGAATATCAGTGCGGAGAAGAAGGGCACTTTCATTAAAGGTCCCATCAGGAAAAGGATCTGAAGAATACAATAAATTATAGCCCGAGATGTGAGAAATAACAGCAGAGTGTAATTTTGGTTCCTGTAAGCAAACACCAACAGGGGCAAACTGGGAGAGTAACATCTGAAGCTCACCCCGATTACCCCTGAGGCCGCGTATATTCCACTGTAAATAGGCCATGATTGGCAATGATAAAGATACTTGAAATCCGCAGGTAAGGGTTCCTACGGACTAGAAGGGTTAGAAAAGTCCACATGCGGAGGCAGTGGAAAACGTTCAAGCAGCGAAGGAACGGTGCGCTGTGAAGAAAGGAGTTGCGCAGATGGAGCAGAGGAGAGAGAAAGAGCGGAAGGTGGATCAGTGTCCATTGATGGTTTGGTCTCTGCAATATATTCAGAGATTGCTTCAAGTGTTTCGGAATTCAGAGATGTCGTATGGGAGACAATATTGGGAATGGTAGGGGGAGGATGAGTAAAGATTGGAACTGTATTGGACAGTACCAAGGTAGGGGGGGGGGCGAAAGGGTGGAGGGAACTGGAGAAGCGTGGCAGGGGACAGAAGAGGCAGGAACCTGGGAGGTGGCAGAAGAGGAAGAAACTTGGGAGGGAACAGGGGAGGAAGGTACAGTAAGAGGAGGAGGGTGAACCTCTACACTTGTAACTGAGCCAGTGAGAGGGGAAGAACCAGGGACAGAGACAGGGAGGGTAAAATGAGGAGGTGGAAGATGGGTAGGAGGTGTTAACGGACCTTTTTTTTGACTTTTGAGAAGTAGAGGGACGATTGGGAGGAGGTGTCGTACGAGGTCTCGTCGATACTGAGGCTTGTGAGAGAGAACTCGAAGAAGCGAGATTAGACTGAGGCATTGAAGTAGGGACGTCTGAGCCGAGGACAGCAAAAGGATTAGATACAGGAGTGATTATGGGAGAGGTAACCACAGAGGTGGGTGTAGAAGATGGGATACCAGAAGTGGGGGGACGTTTTGAAACACGGGAATAAGAAACACGTGGGAGTCTCCCTTGGAGGCGGAGATGAGAAACTGCCATGGCATAAGGGAGACCTTCTGTCTCTTTGAGGTAACGGATTTCCCGCTCGTTTAGACCTGACAACGGCGAGAGTACGAAGGGTGAGCCTCATGACAGTTAAGGCAAGAGGGAGATCGATTGCAAGACGTATTAGAATGGTCATCGGCACCACAGACTGGGCATTCGGCGATAGATCTGCAATATTTCGCTGGATGGCCAAATCGCCAGCAATTTCTACACTGTTGTGGTGTAAGGATCACCTTTCGAACTTGTAACCGATGTCCTGCTATATAAACTGAGGATGGGAGTTCTCGGCTGTCAAAAGTTAAACGAGCCACATTGCTAGGGTATCGTCTCCGCCCACGGGCAGGAAGAACGTAAGTGTCTACCTTGAGGATTAGGAGATCTTGGAGTTCCAGCTGTTCTAGAATGTCAGAGCCACATGTCTGGAAATTTTGTTGAACTATGGTATGGGGCAGAATGACAGTACCACTACAAGAATTGAGGGAATGATGTTTTTCAAGAGTGACAGGAACAGTATCGATATGGGAAAGACGAGAGAGCTCATGAGCCTGGGTAGCATTCTGTACGGTAATGATGCGCGTACCGCTCTTAAGAGCATGAAAAGAAATATCTTTACCAACATGGCGTAGGAGTGCCTTGCCAATACTATGGTCAGAAAGATAGGCAGTAGAGGAAGTTGGTCGTAAAGTGAAGAATTTAGTCCATTGTTCAGTCTGAAACTGAGCGTGGAAAGGTAGTGAAGGACGTGTCGATCGTTTCTGAGAAGAACGAGAAGGTGGAGAAGTATCATCAGCAGGTAATTGTCGTTGGCGTTTAGGCGTGGGACCAGAGTTGGTCCGACGTGGAACGGGTCGGCGATTTGAAAATTGCCACACCGTAGAGGGAGAGGCCGGAAGCATAGTCAGAGGAGAGCGAAGGTCCGATAAATCGAAGGAGTCAGTTGAGGCCTCAGTACCTGAAGCGGGTGAGGAAACAGCACCAGCAATAGGTACAGAGGCATGAGGAATGTCTGAAGAGTGGTCCAAAGACTAGGCGGCGTCAGAACGGGGTGCGGTATCAAGAAGGGGCCCGGGGGTACCAGGTTCATGGACTAGGGCTGCCATGGTTAGGTTACTTCTTTCTTTTTGTTTTTAAGAAAAAAAAAAGAAAGAAAATAAAATAAAAATAAAAAAAGAATAAAAAAAAGGGGAGACCAGGGAGGGATAGTTCCTAGGAGGAATGAAAGGGCCAGAAATCTCCCTCCGCGCCCAAGAGGACCTCAGCACCGCAAGTAGTGCAGATGCAGCATGGAACCTGTGCCATACCCTACCCATCATGCTAGTAAACTAACAATCTGGGATAGCAACCTCACATCTGCCGAGCTACCTCGGTGGACAAAAGAGAGGGCGGCCGGATATCCGCCACAAAGCATACCTCCTTCGGGCACCACCCTCGGAATCCGAAAGGTGGCTTCCAGAGATACACTCGTCGCCCGAAAGACACCCAAAGCTACTCAGGGATACCGGAGAAGGATCGGGACATCCCCAGGCGATCCAGATTCCACGGCAAACTACGCCACCACTAAGAACCTCAACGGAATGGGATGGACCCCGGTATCCTTTCCCCTACCTAGGAACTAGCGCGCCTGTGGGAGAAATCCCAAAGGACAAAAAGAGGAAGGGCAAAAGGGAGGGGTGGGGAGGAGGAGGAGGAAAGGAAAAAGGGGAGGATGGGGAGGATGGGATAGGGGAGGGGAGATTGGGGGGTAATTAGGTTCGGTCTGAGGAAGAAGACCGACAGGTCTAATTCCTCAGACCAAGAGCCTCTTCACCACGCCAAGGAGCCCCCATTGAAGAGGAAGCCACTTTGTTGACGGTCAACTTAATACACAAAGAAAATGCATAATATATGACAACTAATAACCAAGATAATACTCTTGTGCTCTTTACTAATCTGTAATGTTAATTTTTAATAACTGTTTCCGTAAACCTGAGTCAGCTAATTCACTCCGGTCAAATGGCATTTGTATTTACGTGAAAATTGTCAACACCAAAGCAGTATTACTGTCTTGTGTTTCATTAACACTATCTGGTGTTTTACTGTATCCCTGTCTATCTTCCATTTTGACTTCGTCTCGGCATAAGAACATAAGAACATAAGAAAGAAGGAACACTGCAACAGGCCTACTGACCCATGCGGAGCAGGCCCATGTCCCCCCCACCCGGATTAGCCCAATGACCCACCCAGTCTGGTCATCTCCACTTAAGGATGGAGCATTGCATCAAATCCAGCAGTACAAGCTAGTCAGGTCCAACTCACACCCACCCACACCCACTCATGTATTTATCTAACCTATTTTTAAAACTACACAACGTTTTATTATTATTATAATCAAAAAAAGTGCTAAGCCACAAGGGCTATACAGCGCTGCAGGGTAGGGAAGGAAGTGAGGGTATTGGGCAGCAGAAGGGGGGAGGGGCGATCAGTAGGTTACAGAAAACAGCGGGGCAGGGGATAGTGCAGGGGTAGAGGGCAGCAAGAGATTGAGGTAGAAAGGGCTGAAGGTATCATCAGAGTTTGTGAAGTCAGTCAGTTGTTGTCAAAAAGTCAATGAGAGAGTCCGGATGAAAGGTGGGTCCATCAGCGAGAAGGGAAGGTAAAGAGAGAGCAGCGGAGCGAAGACGACGTTGGAGGTATATTCTGCATGCTCGTTGATAAAGTGGGCAGTCTAATAGAATGTGGCTAACCGATAATGGAACCTGACAATTCTCACAGAGAGGAGCAGGGCGCCTCTACATGAGATAACCATGAGTAAGACGAGTATGGCTAATGCGAAGACGGGAGAGAGTAGTCTCCCAACCTCGGCACTGGTGACAAGAAGACAGCCAGTAACCTTTACTCGGTTTAATAGATTGAAGTTTGTTACCGAGCAGAGTAGACCAACAGGGGAAGAGCGAAAAGCACCAAGGCATAAATGTAATCCTTGATGATGAATGGGGTTAAGGCTAGAGAGAGTAGCAGGAGAGGCCGCTGAATAGATCTGGTCACCATAATCAAGTTTCAATAAAATGAGGGCAGAATGTAGGCGAAGGAGAGTTCGACGATCAGCTCCCCATGAAAGATGAGCAAGGGTTTTAAGAAGGTTCAGGTGGCTGTGACAAGTTGCTTTCAGAGAGGTAATGTGAGGTTTCCAGGATAACCTACGGTCAAAGAGGAGGCCTAGAAACCTGACTATCACGTTCAGGGATACGGGAGCCATAGAGGTACAAAGGATGATCAGAGATGACAGAGCGTCTAGTGAAAGTAATTTGGTGAGTTTTGGTACTGGAAAATTTAAACCCATGTGTGGTGGCCCAATTGGAAACACGGTCAACCGCATGTTGGAGGGAAATTGTAATGAGGTGACAGTCAGCGCCTGCACATGCAATAGCGAAGTCATCAACATAGAGTGATGACCAAATATTGGATGGAAGACTAGAGGCCAAATCATTTATAGCAAGGAGAAAAAGTGTTGTGCTCAGAACACATCCCTGGGGGACACCTTCAGCTTGGATGAAGTCTGGGGAGAGCACATTATTAACCCGAACACGGAAATGTCTGTCAGTTAAAAAGTTCTTAAGGAAGGATGGTTGATTGCCTCGAAGGCCTAAGGAGTGGCAATAACTGAGTGGTTATTCGCAAAGGCATTACGAACATATGTATCCAAGCGTAGTAAGGGGTCTATGGTAGAACGGCCCTTACGAAAGCCATATTGGCGAGTGGAGAGACTGGTGTGTGTCTCTAAATACCACACTAAACGTCTATTTACCAGATGTTCCATCACTTTGCAAACTGCAATGGTAAGAGCAACGAGACGATAGTGGGAGGCTTCATGTCCCGTAGTACCAGGTTTGCGGAAAGGGAGAACAATGGCAGATTTCGACAGCTGTGGAAGAACTCCTTGTGACCAAATAAGATTGAAAAGGTGTAATAGGACTGCAAGGGCTGACTGATGTAGATGTTGTAGCATACGAATATGTCATTGGGCCCAGGTGCCGATGATCGGCAAGCTGAGAGTGTTGCCTCCAGTTCCTGAAGTGTAAAAGGCACATTATACTGTTCTTCTCCGAGAGAAGAAAAGTCCAAGGGTGCTAACTCTCTGGCAGACTTTGAGGAAAGAAAAGAGGTGCATAAATGGAGCCCCTGAGAAATACGGACCAGATGATTGCCAATTTCATTGGCAACATCCAGTGGGTTTGCTATATCAACACCGGCAACCCACAGAACAGGAGTTGGGTCAGGAGAATATTTACCACTCAGTTTTCGTACTTTTTTCCAGACTGCACTCATAGAGGAAGCAGAGGTGGTGATGGAGACAATCTTGCCAGCAAGTGCATTTAGCATCACGGATGACACGACGAGTGATCGCATGCTTCTGTTTAAAATCAAGAAGTCTCTCCTTGGTTCTGTTGTACGGGAACCTGTCCCACGCAGCACGTTTCAAACATACTGCACGAGCACAAGCAGGAGACCACCAAGGCACGCATTTCTGAGAATGCCTGCCCGAAGTTTGGGGTATAGAATGAGAAGCTGTGGTTAAAACTGACGTCGAGAAGAGGTGTAAAAGCTCATCAATGTAGGACGAAGAAGGAACCTCACTAAAAACAGTTAGTTGTGAGTAAAAGTTCCAATTTGCCTGGTCAAATTGCCAGCATGGGTTATGAAGAGGTGGTGAATATGAAGGGGAAGTAAGAATGATTGGGAAATGATTGCTGTCATGTAAATCCGGGAGAACAGACCAGGTGAAGTCTAATGCAGTGGCAGAAGAGCAGACTGAGAGAACGATGCAAGAGAGAGTATGAGTCCGAGGATCAAAATGGTTGCGAGTACCTGTATTTAAAACATGGAGAGGGTGGGTAGCAAGAAAAACCTCTAACTGAATGCCACTGGAATCGCCAAGTAACAGAAGTCGTGGCTGTAATGGCTAAACAAGAAAGGCGATATCCGGGATAGATAATGCCCGAGAAGGAGAGAGATGCAAAGAACAGTGTGTGTACCACCTATGCAAGTGGATACGGGCTGCTGTGTAATGCAGCAAAGTACGAACAAATAGCTGATGGTACGAAATATCAGTGTGTAGAAGGACACTTTCATTAAAGGTCCCATCAGGAAAAGGATCTGAAGAGTACAATAAATTATAGCCTGAGATGGGATAGATAACGGCAGAGTGTAATTTTGGTTCCTGTAAGCAAACACCAACAGGGAAAAACTGGGAGAGCAACATCTGAAGCTCACCCCGATTACTCGAGGCCGCGAATATTCCACTGTAAATAGGCCATGACTGGCAACAATAAAGATACCTGAAATTCGCAGGTAAGGGTACCTACGGACTAGAGGGGTTAGAAAAGTCCATGTGCGGTGGCAAAGGAAAACGTTCAAGTAGCAAAGGAACGGTGCATTGTGAAGAAAGGAGTTGTGCAGATGGAGAAGAGGAAAGAGAAGGAACAGAGGGTGGATCAGTGTCCATTGATGGTTTGGTCTCTGCAATATATTCAGAGATTGCTTCAAGTGTTTCGGAGATCAGAGACATTATATGGGAGATATCGGAGATGGAAGGAGGAGGAGTTTGAGTGAAGATTAGAGCTGTAATGGGCTGTACCAAGGTAGGGGGGGCGAAAGGGTGGAGGGAACAGGAGAAGTGTGGGAAGAGACAGAAGAGGCAGAAACCTAGGAGGTGGCAGAAGAGGAAGAAACTTGGGAGGGGACAGGGGAGGAAGGCACAATACGATGAGGATGAACCTCCACACTTGTAACAGAGCCAGTGAAATGGGGAGACCCAGGTACAGAGACCGAGAAGGTAAAATGTGGAGGTGGATGAAGGGAAGGAGGGGTTAAAGGAGATTTTTTTGGACCTCTGAGAAGTAGGGGGACGATTGGGAGGAGGTGTCGTACGAGGTCTTGTCGATACCGGGGTTTGTGATGGAGAACACGAAGAAGTGAGGACAGACTGATGGGTTGAAGTAGGGACATCTGAGCCCAGGACAGCAAAATAATTAGATACAGGAGTGACTATGGGACTGGCAACCACAGAGGAGGCTGCAGAAGATGTGACCCCAGAAGTGGGGGGACCCTTTGAAACACGAGAATAAGAAACATAGGGCAGTGTCCCTTGGAGGTGATGAGAAACTGCCATAGCATAAGGGAGACCTTCCACCTCTTTGAGGCAACGAATTTCCCGCTCATTTAAGTAGACCTGGCAATGGTGAGAGTATGAAGGGTGAGCCTCATGACAATTAAGGCAAGAGGGAGTTCGACTGCAAGACGTATTAGAATGGTCATCGGCACCACAGACTGGGCATTCAGCTATAGATCTGCAATATTTTGCTGGGAGGCCAAATCGCCAGCAATTCCTACACTGTTGTGGTGTAGAGATCACCTTCCAAACTTGTAACCGATGTCCTGCTACATAAACAGAAGATGGGAGTTCACAGCTGTTAAAAGTTAAACGAGCCACATTGCAAGGGTATCGTCTTCGCCCACGGGCAGGAAAAACATAAGTGTCTACCTTGAGAATTGGGAGATCTTTGAGTTCCAGCTGTTCGAGAATGTCAGTGCCACATGTCTGGAAATTCTGTTGGACTATGGTATGGGGCAGAATAATAGCACCACTACAAGAATTGAGGGAATGATGTTTTTCGGTAGTGATAGGAATAGCATGGATATGTGAAAGAAGAGAAAGATCATGAGCCTGGGTAGAATTCTGGACTATGATGATGCGCATACCACTCTTAAGAGCATGAGAGGAAATATCTCTACCAACCTGGCATAGGAGTGCTTTGCCAATACTATGGTCAGAATGATAGGCAGAAGAAGAAGTCGGCCGTAAAGTATTTAGTCCATTGTGTGGTCCGAAACTGAGTGTGGAGAGGGAGTGCATGATGTGTCGGTCTTTTCCAAGTAGAATGGGAAGGTAACCAAGTAACATCGTCAGGAGATTGTCGTTGGCATTTAGAAGTGGGACCAGAGTCGGTCTGACGTGAGACGGGCTGGCGATTCGAAAATCGTCTCACCATAGAGGGAGAGGCGGGAAGCATAGTCAAAGGAGAGCGGAGGTCAGACAAGTTGAAGGAGTCAGTGGAAGCCCCGGTACCTGAAGTGGGTGAGGAAACAGCACCGGCAAGAGGTACAGGGGCCTTAGGAGTGTCCAAAGAGTGGCCAAATGATGAGGCGAGTTCAGAACAGGGTGCGGTAACAGTAAGGGGCCTGGGGGTAGCGGGGTCATGGATTTGGGCCTCCATGGTTAGGTTACTTCTTTCTTTTTGTTTTTACGAAAAAGAAAGAAAATAAAATAAAAATAAAAAAGAACAAAAAAAGGGGGACCGGGGAGGGATAGTTCCTAGGAGGAATGAAAGGGCCAGAAATCTCCCTCCACGCCCAAGATGGCCTCAGCACCACAAGTAGTGCAGATGCAGCATGGAACCCATGCCATACCCTACCCTTCATGCCAGTTAACCAGTAATCTGGGATAGCAGCCTCACATCTGCCGAGCTACCTCAGTGGACAAGAGAGAGGGCGGCAGGATATCTGCCACAAAGCATACCTCCTTCAGCCACCACCCTCGGAATCTGAAAGGTGGATTCCATAGATACACCCATCGCCTGAAAGACACCCAAAGCCACCCTCCAGGATACCGGAGAGGGATCGGGACATCCCCAGGAGATCCAGATCCCACGGCAAACTATGCCACCACCAAGAACTTTAATGAACTGGGATGGACCCCGGTACCCTTCCCCCTACCTATGAACTAGTGTGCCTGTGGGAAAAATTCCAAAGGCCAAAAAGAGGAAGTTCAAAAGGGAGGGGTGGGGAGGAGGAGGAGGAAAGGAAAAAGGGGAGGATGGGGAAGATGGAATAGGGAAGGGGGGATTGGGGGGTAATTAGGTTCGGTCTGAGGAAGGAGACCGACAGGTCTAATTCCTCAGACCAAGAGCCTTTTCACCACGCCAAGGAGCCCCCCTTGAAGAGGACACAACATTTTAGACTGAATAACTGTACTCGGGAGCTTGTTCCACTCATCCACAACTCTATTACCAAACCAGTGCTTTCCTATATTCTTCCTGAATCTGAATTTTTCCAACTTGAAACCATTGCTGCGAGTCCTGTCTTGGCTGGAAATTTTCAGCACGCTATTTACATCCCCTTTATTTATTCCTGTTTTCCATTTATACACCTCGATCATATCCCCAGTAATTCTACGTGTTTCGAGAGTGCAGATTCAGGGCCCTCAATCTATCCTCATAGGGAAGATTTCTGATACATGGGATCATCTTTGTCATCCCCCTCGGTACGTTTTCCAGAGCATTTATATCCATTCTGTAATACGGTGACCAGAACTGAGCAGCATAGTCTAAATGAGGCCTAACCAAGGATATATAGAGTTGAAGAACAACCTGAGGACTTCTATTATTTATACTTCTAGATATGAAGCCAAGAATTCTGTTAGCTTTATTGCGAACACTAATGCACTGTTGTCTTGGTTTTAGATTACTTCTAACCAGAACTCCTAAATCCTTTTCACAATCAGTAGTATTAAGATCTACATTATTTAGTTTATATGTGGCATGGTTATTTAACTGTCCAACATTTAGAACTTTGCATTTGTCACCATTAAACTGCATCTGCCACTTCTCCAACCATTGCATCAGTCTATTCAAATCATCCTGGAGTGCTCTAGTGTCCTCATTAGAATGAATTGCACGGCCTATTTTGGTGTCATCAGCAAATTTGCTTATGTTGCTATTTATTCCCTCATCTATGTCGTTTATGTAAATTGTGAACAACAACGAGCCCAACACTGACCCCTGAGGAACACCGCTTGTGACGTGCCCCCATTCTGATTTCTCCCCATTTATGCAAACTCTCTGCTGTCTATTTGTCAGCCATGCCTCTACCCAGGAAAAAATTTCTCCTCCTATTCCGTGTGCCTTAAGTTTCCTCAATAGCTTCTGGTGTGGAACTCTATCGAAAGCCTTACTGAAGTCCATATACACAATATCATATTCATTACCATGATCTACCTCCTCAAACACCTTAGTGAAAAAAGTTAGTAAATTTGTAAGACAGGAACGCCCCTTTGTAAAACCGTGTTGAGATTCATTAATCAATCTGTGCCCGTGAAGATGGCTACGAATTGCTTCTGCAGTTATTGATTCCATAAATTTTCCCACTATGGAGGTAAGGCTTATTGGTCTATAGTTCGAAGCCAAGGACCTGTTATCTGCCTTGTAAATAGGTATTACATTTGCCATTTTCCACTTATCAGGTACTATGCCAGTTTGTAGTGATATGTTAAAAAGATTAGCTAAAGGTATGCTAGGTTCCTCTTTACATTCCTTTAACACCCTTGCAAGCAGTTCATCAGGGCCTGGGGATTTGTTAGGTTTTAGTTTCTCTATTTGTCTGTGGACCATGTCACTAGTTATCGCAATCGTACATAGTTTATCATCCTGTTCTACATAATCTATTATTTCAGGAATATCGCTAGCATTTTTCTGGGTGAAAACTGAGAAGAAGTAGGTATTGAGAATTTCACACCTATCCTTATCACTGTCAGTGATCTGCCAAGTTACTCTTAAGTGGGCCAATCTTGTCCCTAATCTTACTTCTGTATACCTGAAAGAACCCTTTTGGGTTAGTCTTTGAATCCCTTGCGACCTTAGCCTCATAATCCCTTTTTGCTTTTCTTATTTCTTTCTTTCTCTCTTTAATTGAATATATTGATTTCTTAACTGCCCACCCCCTCTTTTGATACGCCTATATATGCCTCTCTTTTGACCAATGAGATGTTTTAATCTACTGTTCATCCTGGGTGCAAAGGGAGCAAAACAAACAGCACAAAACTTTTGATTTATATATTCCTTCACCAATTTAGAACAGAAGTATGTACACTATATACACTATGTACAGCAATAGGTATTAGTGCACTTCACGGTAAGCAAGGCAGAATAGAAGCCACTAGAGAGCAGACCGTGCTTCAACCAGCTCTAGAATGGGAATGACAAGGGCAGACAGGAGAGTGGTACCCACATAACCTCTGCAATTGCCAAAACCATCTTCTCATTGGCTGGAACCTGGGTACTGGTTGAACGACGGGGCCCCATCGTCAACCCTCAGTCACCTGGTTCGTAAATGAGGGTGCGTACATGCGCCGAATAAAGGTTATGTACTCTTTGCATGCCACACCTACTCGGAACAAAAGTTGTCTGGGCAGCTAGAACTATGCTCTGAAAAACGTCATATTGGTAACCAAGATCACCTACCTGACCCATAGTCAGGACATCCCAATTTAGCCCACCCAGGTAATTTTTCAGTCCCATGAAGTCGGCCAAGCGAAAATCTGGGACAGAGATTTGATTGCAGTTATCTGGGTAATTCCATGATATATTGAAACTAAGTGATTTGTGATCACTTTCCCCAAGCTCATCATTAACCTCAAGATTATTAATTAGTGAATCTTTGTTGGCAAGAACCAAATCAAGCAGATTGTTTCCTCTAGTTGGTTGTCACAACCTGTTCTAAAAAGCAATCCTGAACCGTATCAAGAAAGTCACTAGACTCAAGATTTCCTGTCATATTGTTCCAATCAATTTGTCTAAAGTTAAAAATCTCCCATTATCACAACATTTTCATATCTAGATGCCTTATGAATTTCGTCCCATAACAGCTTACTGCCCTCCCTATCAAGGTTTGAGGGCCTATAAATCACACCCAAAATTAATTTGTCACGTCCCTCGAGAAACTGTAGCCAAACAGATTCTGTGTTCGATGTTTCTAATCTTATATCATGTCTAAGACAACAATTTAAATTACCTCTGACATACATGGCCACACCACCACCCTTCCTGTTGACCCTATCAGTATGGAATAGTTTATAACCCTGTATGTTGCATTCAGAATGCATTTCTCTATTCAGATTGAACCAGGTCTCTGTTATACTAATAATATCTATATTACCTACACTTGCAAGCAATCTTAGCTCATCTATCTCATTTCTTAGACTCCTACTATTTGTATAGTAAACCTAAAGGGAGCTAGTCACTCGTTGCCCTCTACTACCTCTCTCCGTTTGTTGATCAATTGGTTTGCCATGCTATCCTTTCTTGCGAATCTATCCTAGCAGTCTATTCGCAGTTTTGGCACTACAGTACCTGGATGGAAAGTTCTTGAAGGCTGAAGTTAACTTCATACATAGTAGGAAGGGAAATGACACACAGAGCCCTTTGATCCATCAAATTATAATAAAAAAGAAGCACTAAACCACAATGGCTATACAGCATGGCAGGGCAGGGAAGGATGCAAGGGTATCGGGTAGCAAGAGGGAGAGGGATGATTAGTAGGGTACGGAGAACAGCGGGGCAGTGGATAGTGCAGTAGTACAGGGTAGCAAGAGGTAGAGTTAGAAAGGGCTGAGGGGAGTGCTAAAGGTATCATCATCAGAGTTTGTGGAGTAAATCAGTTGTTGTAAAAAAGTCAGTGAGAGTCAGGATTAAAGGAGGGTCCGTCGGCAAGAAGGGAAGGTAAATAAAGAGTAGCAGAGCGGAGACGACTTTGGAGGTAAATTCTGTGTGCTTGTTGATAGAGTGGGCAGTCTAACAGAATGTGGCTAACAGATACTGGAACCTGACAATTCTCACAGAGGAACAGGGTGCCTCTCGATGAGATACCTGTGAGTAAGACGAGTGTGGCCGATGAAGACAGGAGAGAGTAGTCTCCCAACCTCGACAGGTATAGGCATAGGTTATGTCCAGTAACCTATACTCGGTTTAATAGAATGAAGTTTGTTATAGAGCAGATCAGACCAATGTTGTTGGTGCGAAGGTGGGTAGCAATTACAGCAAAATAGTCTGTGAATGGAACACCTTTATATGAAACTGGGAGGTCATGTACTACTGACCGTGCAGCAGTGTCTGCCTGTTCATTGCCCTGTATGTCAACATGACCAGGGACCCAACAAAATACAATATCTTTGTGCTTGGTAGAGATACGACGTAACCAAAGTTGGATACAGAGAACTAGGGGGCGAGGTGTGTCAAATTTTCGTATAGCCTGTAAAGCACCGAGTTGAAACCACAAATGATGATACAGGCATAGATGCAATGCACATATGTGCTGCAAGAATGGCATGCAATTCAGCAGTAAAAATGCTAACCAAGGATAGTAAATGCCCTTGCACGACATTGTCCGGAAACACTGCTGTGAATCAGACGCCGTCAGAAGACTTAGAACCATCTGTGTACACTGAGATGGCACGAGGATAAGAGCGGGAGTGGACAAGAAAAAGAGAGTGCGAAGCTACTGTAGGCAGCTGGACTTTCGCGCATGGAAGTGAGAAAGAACAGACTCGAACAGTTGGAACTTCCCAGGGAGGTAGGGAAAAGTGAGATGCTACATAAACATAGAAAGGTGGTAACTGAAGGGAAGACAAGAGCAAATGTAGGCAAAGAGAAAAGGGATGAAGCAAACAGGGGGCGACGAACAAATAATGTCTACTAACATCGGTGACTGCTATATATGGAAGGATTGCGGAGATCATTAAAGCGAACATAGTAGCGAAGGCAATGGGCATCACGGCGATCAGACAAGGATGGAACATTCGCTTCTGAATAAAGGCTGTGAGGGAAAAGTTCAATAGGTAGGAATACCGAGAAAGTATATAGTAACAATAGTTTCATTGCCGGCTACTTGTTAAGATAGGGTAAGTCCAGCTCCGGCTATTCCCCCCCCCCTTTTTCCCTGTCCCCAAAGGTGATAGTTTGATTGCCGGCTGCTTGTTAAGGTAGGGTCAGTCTCGCTCCCGCTATCCCTTCCCCTCCCTCTTCCCCCCCCCGAAAGGTGACGTGTGGGGCTCCAGCCAAACAGTAATCACTCGACTCACAGCTCCCAGCACTACTGTAAGTACATGCCTGCTCATATTCTAGTGGACTTATTGGTTGAAAGCTTCACTTTTGACCAATAATAAACTTAGTCCTTTCAGTCTTGCTCTGTTAAATGTCTTAATAATCACCACGTTTTTTAGGTATTGTACTTATCATTGAGAGTGATTTCTTAAGCAGTAGTTAACCTGTCTCTCTTTCCAGCTTGAAATGACAAAATGGGTCACCTGCCAACCAACGAGTAGAATTGAAGGAGACGGACTAACGTTCTGAGATATCCCATTTTTTATCCACTTACCTGTTTGTGTATGCAAGTAGCAGGATATAACCCCTCATCATTGCAGTGGTAAAGAACCTGCTTTCCTGTCATCTGGACGGATTATTGACGGCTATAAAATCTGTGAGGAACGAGCCGGTGGGTTGTCACCAACACCTGTGACCCCCCCCCCATCATCAGCAACGGCTACGATTTCAACAACAAGCAGTGTCACCAACACCAGACACCCAAGTTTTATATATATATATATATAAATATTAGCGTTGAATTCAGTTATCATTTATATTTTTCATTTTCTTTAATGTAAGATTAATATTTCATATTTATGTGTTTTATATTTCATATTTTCTAAATAATAAAGTGTTTGTCAGCTTTTCCTTTTCTATGCATTAATTTTCCTGAGGAGGAGCCAGCCTTAGTAATACTGACTGAAGTTGTTACAGGGCTGAGTAAGCCTTCACAGGATCAACTCGACTGAATCAAGATTCAACTCCATCTTGAATCTATCATTGGAACTTCAACGCCGCATACCACAAATGGTTACCACCAGCCATGAGTAATCATTCTCTACGGTACAAGTATTTAAAAGATTTGGTGATTGTTATAGTCTCAATTTATTGTAAGTCAAGTCAGGCAGGTGATATTTAATTCTGCCTCCTTTTCGAGCTTTAAACACTTTGGAGGATTAGACTCTAGGGACCCGAGATTTTCCAGTGACAATTTGTTTCAGTGAGCTCTATTATATCAAGGGAACTGTCGTAGGACACTCTTGATTTATTGGTGAGAAGAATGGATGGTCAAGGGACCCCATTCTACTTACTGTTTGCTCGGAGCCGGCATAGAACCCTTAGTTTTCATTAATACATATTGTTTAATTGAAGCAGGGATCGAGCCCTCTGGTTTATTTACAGTTTGAGTGGAGCAGGAATTCAGCCCTCCGTTTTCTTTGATACCCGTTTCATTTTCCCCTGATAGTTTTCGTTATTCTTGCAAGTATGGAGGAATACCAGTTTTGGATGAATGCTGGAAGTTAGGAATAACAGGGAAAAATTTAGAAGCTTTCATTAGTGCTAAGATACAGATACTAATGCCGGAAAAAAAATCCCCCCCCAGTACCAACAATACCACCAGTCCGATAACATTCTTCTTTGCAAATATACAGGGTCTAAAGCCAGCAACAAACAACAAAATACCTTTCATCCGTGGACTGCTTGCAGAGGCAAAGGCAATGTTCGCGGCTTTCACTGAGACCCACATAAAGGATCACTTGGACAACGAAATATGGATCCCAGGTTACAACCTATACAGATGTGACAGAGTGAACAGGCAAAAGGGGGGGGGGTTGGCCTGTACATTGCAGAGTCACTTGTTTGCACAGAACTGCTAAATGCCTCAAATGATGTAGTGGAAGTTTTAGCAGTAAAGGTCGAGAACCAAAACCTAGTCATTGTGATAGTCTACAAGCCTCCGGATGCAACATCCCAGCAATTCCAGGAACAGCTGTTAAAAATTGACCACTGTCTGGAAAACCTTCCAGCTCCTGCACCCAACATCTTGCTCCTGGGGGATTTCAACTTAAGGCACCTAAAATGGAGGAATATAGCAAATAATATTGTTGCAGTAATAACACCAGGAGGCAGCTCTGATGAAAACTCACACTCACGCGAGCTTTTAAATCTCTGCACAAAATTCAATTTAAACCAGCAAATAATAGAGCCTACTAGACTGGAGAATACACTAGACCTCATCTTCACTAACAATGATGATCTGATAAGAAATATCACCATATCAAAAACAATATACTCAGATCACAACATAATTGAGGTTCAGTCATGTATGCGCGGAGCCCCAGACCGACATAATGAGATTAGTCACGAGGGAGCATTCACCAAATTCAACTTCAATAACAAAAACATAAAGTGGGACCAAGTAAACCAAGTCCTAACCGATATAAGCTGGGAAGATATACTAAGCAACACAGACCCCAACTTATGCCTAGAACAGATTAACTCGGTAGCACTCGATGTATGCACAAGGCTTATTCCTCTAAGAAAAAGGAGGAGTAGATGTAAAACAGAAAGAGACAGGCGCTCCCTTTACAGGCGACGGAAAAGAATAACAGAGCGGCTAAAAGAGGTCAATATATCTGAAATGCGTAGGGAGACACTGGTCAGAGAAATAGCAAGCATCGAACTTAAGCTAAAAGAATCCTATAGGAGTCAGGAATCGCGGGAAGAACTAAAAGCCATAAATGAAATCGAAAGAAACCCAAAGTATTTCTTCTCCTATGCCAAATCAAAATCGAGAACAACGTCCAGTATTGGGCCCCTACTTAAACAAGATGGGTCCTACACAGATGACAACAAGGAAATGAGTGAGCTACTCAAGTCCCAATATGACTCAGTTTTTAGCAAGCCGCTAACCAGACTGAGAGTCGAAGATCAAAATGAATTTTTTATGAGAGAGCCACAAAATTTGATTAACACAAGCCTATCCGATGTTATCCTGACGCCAAATGACTTCGAACAGGCGATAAATGACATGCCCATGCACTCTGCCCCAGGGCCAGACTCATGGAACTCTGTGTTCATCAAGAACTGCAAGAAGCCCCTATCACGAGCCTTTTCCATCCTATGGAGAGGGAGCATGGACACGGGGGTCGTCCCACAGTTACTAAAAACAACAGACATAGCCCCACTCCACAAAGGGGGCAGTAAAGCAACAGCAAAGAACTACAGACCAATAGCACTAACATCCCATATCATAAAAATCTTTGAAAGGGTCCTAAGAAGCAAGATCACCACGCATCTAGAACCCATCAGTTACACAACCCAGGGCAACATGGGTTTAGAACAGGTCGCTCCTGTCTGTCTCAACTATTGGACCACTACGACAAGGTCCTAAATGCACTAGAAGACAAAAAGAATGCAGATGTAATATATACAGACTTTGCAAAAGCCTTCGACAAGTGTGACCATGGCGTAATAGCGCACAAAATGCGTGCTAAAGGAATAACAGGAAAAGTCGGTCGATGGATCTATAATTTCCTCACTAACAGAACACAGAGAGTAGTCGTCAACAGAGTAAAGTCCGAGGCAGCTACGGTGAAAAGCTCTGTTCCACAAGGCACAGTACTCGCTCCCATCTTGTTCCTCATCCTTATATCCGACATAGACAAGGATGTCAGCCACAGCACCGTGTCTTCCTTTGCAGATGACACCCGAATCTGCATGACAGTGTCTTCCATTGCAGACACTGCAAAGCTCCAGGCAGACATCAACCAAATCTTTCAGTGGGCTGCAGAAAACAATATGAAGTTCAACGATGAGAAATTTCAGTTACTCAGATATGGTAAACATGAGGAAATTAAACCTTCATCAGAGTACAAAACAAATTCTGGCCACAAAATAGAGCGAAACACCAACGTCAAAGACCTGGGAGTGATCATGTCGGAGGATCTCACCTTCAAGGACCATAACATTGTATCAATCGCATCTGCTAGAAAAATGACAGGATGGATAATGAGAACCTTCAAAACTAGGGAGGCCAAGCCCATGATGACACTCTTCAGGTCACTTGTTCTATCTAGGCTGGAATATTGCTGCACACTAACAGCACCTTTCAAGGCAGGTGAAATTGCCGACCTAGAAAATGTACAGAGAACTTTCACGGCGCGCATAACGGAGATAAAACACCTCAATTATTGGGAGCGCTTGAGGTTCCTAAACCTGTATTCCCTGGAACGCAGGAGGGAGAGATACATGATTATATACACCTGGAAAATCCTAGAGGGACTAGTACCGAACTTGCACACGAAAATCACCCACTACGAAAGCAAAAGACTTGGCAGACGATGCACCATCCCCCCAATGAAAAGCAGGGGTGTCACTAGCACGTTAAGAGACCATACAATAAGTGTCAGGGGCCCGAGACTGTTCAACTGCCTCCCAGCACACATAAGGGGGATTACCAACAGACCCCTGGCAGTCTTCAAGCTGGCACTGGACAAGCACCTAAAGTCAGTTCTGGATCAGCCGGGCTGTGGCTCGTATGTTGGTTTGCGTGCAGCCAGCAGCAACAGCCTGGTTGATCAGGCTCTGATCCACCAGGAGGCCTGGTCTCAGACCGGGCCGCGGGGGCGTTGACCCCCGGAACTCTCTCCAGGTAAACTCCAGGTAAGATCCAGGAAAGAGAAAGAAAGGAGAAAGAGAACCTTGAAAGACAGGAGAAAAGGGAGAGAGAAAGAATTGAAAGAGAAAGCCAAGAAAGACAGAAAGAGAGCGAGAAGACAAAAAAGAGCGTGATAGACTTGATCGTGAGGAAAGAGCTAGAGAACGTGAGTTGAGAGAGAGAGAGAGAGAGAAAAGGATCGCGAGCTCGAAAAAGCTCGCCTTGAATTAGAGAATAAAAAAGTTAACTTTCTCACAACAGCAATTAGAGGAAGGAGTAATGGAACAACGTGCAGCTAGTACACCTATTCCAACACCTAATTTACCTCCCTTCACAGAGGGGGAAGATATTACTTCATACATTATCAGGTTTGAAAATACCGCCACCCTCTGTGAATGGCCTGCCGACACCTGGGCTACCAGGTTAGGAATGTTATTTTCTGGTACAGCTTTGAATATCTATGCAACTTTGTCGCAGGATATCATATGTAATTATAACCTACTGAAGAAGGCAATCCTTAAAGCATATCAAAAAACCACCAATTCTTACAGGAAAGATTTCAGGTACGCCACCTTACAGCCTGGCCAGAACTTTCTGCAGTTACAGGTAACACTCTTTCGTTTGTTCGACTTTTGGATAGAGAGTTCAGGAATTGATCACAGTTATGAATCTTAGAGATTTCATGGTTGCTGACCAGTTCCTGACAGCTCTTCCTCACCAGATACGAACATTCATTAGAGAACGTAACCTGATTAAAGCTGATGAGGTTGCTGAGGCCGCTGACCTGTATGCTGAGGCTCACAATTCCTATAAAGACCTAAAGGGATCGAACCCTAAGGGCAAGGGTTCATCAGATCTTCAGAAATCAAAGCCTCTAGTGGAAAGTACAATGACTTCTTTTATTCCTGTTTGTCATTTGTGTGGTGTTAAGGGACATAAACGTCCCGATTGTCCTTCTATGAAGGTCCAAAAAGTTGGAAGATGTTTTAAAGACTGTAATGACCAGGCACCCTTCTGTTCAGGAACAGTTAATGGACTTAATGTATCTACCATTTTACGAGACACTGGATGCACATGTATAGTCATTTCTGATAAGCTGTTCCCTAATCTTAAAGAAACTCATTCCTCTGCTATACTTTCAGATTACTTGGGCCGTACAGACACTTTTCCTACCATCCATTGTTACATTAGGTCTAAATGGTTCACAGGTTGGTCTGAAGCCGTACTAGCTCCCATCACTTCTTGCTCCGTACTAATAGGTAATGTAAAAAGTGCCATTCTTCCTTCTGAGCTTGACCTTTCATCACCAAAGATGGATATAAGTGTTTCAGATCCTCTTCCTGTAGAGTCAGAGAAGCCCCTCGAAAGTTCAGATGAGACAATGTCTCGTGAGATTCATGTGGAATTAAAAACCAGTGATGCTACTCTCGAAATCACCGGTTCACTTGTTACATGAAAGTGAAGATATCACCTCCGATACCATAAATGTCTTGACTAGGGCTCAGACCAAAGCCCATGCTTCTCCTACTGTCCATCCTTTGATTTTCCCTGACTTTAAGCCTTTAGATATATCGAAGGACTCCTTTATCAATTTACAACGTAATTGCCCTTCTCTTCAGAATTGCCATAATGCCGCTAAACAAAATCAAGTTATCCAAAGGAAAAACTTTTCATATAAATTTGAATATATAAAAGGTATCTTGTACAAGTCAGTATTCAAATTAAATTCAGATGAGATAGACTATTCCATCTTAGTTGTTCCAAGTCAATGCAGAGACTGTTCTTAAAATGGCTCATGACCTGCAAGTGGCCGGACATTTCTCGCATCGTAAAACCTTAAATAAAATTAGGGAAACCTATTTTTGGCCAAAAATGTCTTCAGATGTCACTACCTATTGTAGATCGTGTAAAGTTTGCCAACTTTCATCCTCCCGAGGTACCAGGCGAGTACGTATGGTCAAAATGCCTATCTTTACGGTACCGTTTGAAAGAGTAGCTATTGACATCGTTGGTCTTTTATCTAAACTTTCATCTGGGGGACATAGATATATATTAACATTAGTTGATTATGCTTTGAGTTTCCCTGAAGCCGTTCCCTTAAAGACCATAACTACTACAGAGGTGGCTGAAGCCCTTTTGTCTATCTTCTCCAGAGTGGGCATCCCTAGAGAAATTTTGTCTGACCGTGGGACACAATTCACATCTGACTTAATGCAACATCTATACCAACTTCTGGGAGTGAAGCCTCTCTTCACCACACCCTATCATCCCAGCTGTAATGGGAGGATTGAGCGCCAGCATTCGATTCTCAAGTCCATTTTAAGGAAACTTTGCTCCCTTAAACCTAAGGAGTGGCATCGTTACCTACCCTGTGCTTTGTTTGCCATGAGGGAAGTTCCCAGTGACTCTTTGGGGTTTTCACCTTTTGAACTTCTCTATGGTAGACAGGCCAGAGGTCCATTGTCCATCCTTCATGACTTATGGACTAATGAGGAGGTAAATGCTGAGGTTCAGTCTTCTTACCAGTTTCTCCTTGACCTTAGATCCAAACTTGAGGAGACCTCTGACATAGTTTCGAAAAACCTAAGCTTGTCGATGGACCAGTACAAAACCTATTTTGATTCCAAAAGTCAGAGAAGTTTTAACGTAGGTGATGAAGTTCTTGTACTTTTGCCTATCAAGTCAAATAAATTATTAGTAGCATGGAAAGGTCCATATAAAGTATTAAAAATTTGTGGGAAAGTTGACTACCTCATAGAAGTCAAGGGGAAACCTAAGCTTTATCATATTAACAACCTTAAGAAATATTACCGAAGAAATTCGGTTAACTGCCTTAATAACTTTGACTTAGTTTTTCCACACGAACTTGATAAGACAACTGAAGAATGTAAGGTGTGTGTAATTGACACCTCTAACTTAGACTATGATGAAGAACTACATGACTTGGTGACTCTTGACCACTCGGGCGCAACCAACATTAATATTAATGAATCTTTGGATGACCATAAGAGACATGAACTACTTCAATGTGTGAGTAACTTTTCAGATGTCTTTACTGATATTCCAGGTGTTACCTCCACGGTAGTCCATAAGATTGACTTATTGACGGACAATCCGATCAAACGGAAATTATACCCAGTTCCAGTTCACCTTAGGGATGCATTTGGCCGAGAGGTAGACAAATTATTAAAACTAAAGATCATTGAACCTTCAGTATCTGCATATTGCTCACCAGTAGTCATGGATAATTAAGAAGGAAGATAATTCATATAGACTTGCTATTGACTTCAGAGGCCTTAATGCTATCACTCGGTGGGATGCTGAGCCTATGCCCTTAATAGATAGCGATCTACACAAATTTTATGACTTCCTTCTTTTCAGAGATTGATATTGCACAGGCATATCATCAAGTAATGTTAGATCCTTCTTCTAAGCCATACACCGCTGTTCCTACACACTAAGGACTGATGCAGTATAGAACTATGCCCTTCGGTTTGGTAACTGCCTGTGCTACCTACGTGAGACTGATGAGGAGAGTCTTGGGTAATATGCCAAAGGTTTCAGTTTATTTTGATAACATTTACGTAATGACATCCACGTGGGGCGAACATACCCAAACATTATCATCAGTTTTACGTAGGTTACGCTCGCATGGCCTCACTGCCAAGCCGAAGAAATGCTTCCTTTGGTATAACAAGATTAGATATCTTGGACTGATGCTTTCTAATACCTCCCTGCAGCCTCCCCCCAGTAAGAATTTAAATTTAAATTCCCCAAAACCAAGAAGCTCATGCGTAGCTTTCTTGGTTCTGTAAATTTTTATGCACGGTTTATCCCAAACCTTACTGATCTTACAGGCATCTTATCAGACTTCCTTAAAAAGTCTGTGAAGGAACCTCTTGAACTTTCCGACGTAGCTCGGGAAAAGTTTAATGAGATTAAAAATATCTTCTCGAAAGACCCTATACTTAAGATTCCAGATATTAATAAAACATTTTGTTTAAGAACTGATGCCTCCAATACTGGCTTAGGTGCAGTGTTACTACAATACCATGATGGTACTCCCTTCCCTGTATGCTTCCTAAGCCGGAAACTCCTTCCCGCCGAAACGAAATACTCCACCATAGAAAAGGAATGTTTGGCTCTTGTGTGGGGTATCTCAAAGCTTAAATTTTATCTACTGGGCAAAGAATTCGTTTTAGAGACGGATCACAAGCCTTTGATATACCTAGAAACTTTTAAGGGAACCAACAGTCGCCTCTTGAGGTGGACATTAGCACTTCAAGCTTTTAAGTTCCATATTGTGTATATCAATGGTTCATCCAATTATTTCTCTGACTGGTTAAGTCGTGACAGTCAGTAGATTTGTTGTCTTATGTGACTTCCACGTGTTAGAACTTTTTTTTCGCCTATTCTTCTTATACTCCTTGACTATAAGTCTTGGTATGGGGGAGTGTGAGGGAAAAGTTCAATAGGTAGGAATAGCGAGGAAGTATATAGTAACACTAGTTTCATTTCCGGCTGCTTGTTAAGGTAGGGTCAGTCTAGCTCCCGCTATCCCTTCCCCTCCCTCTTTCCCCCACCTCCCCCGAAAGGTGACGTGTGGGGCTCCAGCCAAACAGTAATCACTCGACTCACAGCTCCCAGCACTACTGCAAGTACATGCCTGCTCATATTCTAGTGGACTTATTGGTTGAAAGCTTCACTTTTGACCAATAATAAACTTAGTCCTTTCAGTCTTGCTCTGTTAAATGTCTTAATAATCACCACGTCTTTTAGGTATTGTACTTATCATGGAGAGTGATTTCTTAAGCAGTAGTTAACCTGTCTCTCTTTCCAGATTGAAATGTCAGAATGGGTCACCTGCCAACCAACGAGTAGAATTGAAGGAGACGGACTAACGTTCTGAGACGTCCCATTTTTTATCCACTTACCTGTTTGTGTATGCAAGAAGCAGGATATAACCCCTCATCATTGCAGTGGTAAAGAACCTGCTTTCCTGTCATCTGGACGGATTATTGATGGCTATAAAATCTGTGAAGAACGAGCCGGTGGGTTGTCACCAACACCTGCGACCCCCCCCACATCATCAGCAATGGTTACGATTTCAACAACACGCAGTGTCACCAACACCAGACACCCAAGTTTTATATATATATATATATATATTAGCGTTGAATTCAGTTATTTATATTTTTCATTTTTCATTTTCTTTAATGTAGGATTAATATTTCATATTTACGTGTTTTATATTTCATATTTTCTAAATAATAAAGTGTTTATGTTTGTCAGTTTTTATTCTTTTTCTATGCATTAATTTTCCTGAGGAGGAGCCAGCCTTAGTAATACTGACTGAAGTTGTTACAGGGCTGAGTAAGCCTTCACAGAGGCTCTCAGGGGAAGAGCGAAGAGCACCAAGGCATAAATGTAATCCTTGGTGATGGATGGGGTTAAGGCTAGATAGAGTAGCAGGAGAGGCCACTGAATAGATCTGGTCACCATAATCGAGTTTCGATAAAATGAGGGATGAATGTAGGTGAAGGAGAGTTCGACTATCAGCTCCCCATGAAAGATGAGCAAGGGTTTTAAGAAGGTTCAGCCGGCTGTGACAAGTTGCCTTCAGAGAGGTAATGTGAAGTTTCTAGGATAACCTACGGTCAAAGAGAAGGCCTAGAAACCTGACTGTATCATGTTCAGGGATACGGGAGCCATAGAGGTACAAAGGATGATCGGAAATGACAGTGTCTCTAGTGAAAGTAATTTGGTGAGTTTTGGTACTGGAAAATTTAAACCCATGCGTGGTTGGCCCAATTGGAAACATGGTCGACTGCATGCTGGAGAGAAACTGTAATGAGGTGACAGTCAGTGCCTGCACAAGCAATAGCGAAGTCATCTACATAGAGCGATGACCAAATATTGGATGGAAGAACAGAGGCCAACTCATTTATAGCAAGGAGAAAAAGTGTTGTGCTCAGAACACATCCCTGAGGGACACCTTCAGCACGGACAAAGTCCAGGGAGAGCACATTATTGACTCGAACATGGAAATGTCTGTCAGTTAAAAAGTTCTGAAGGAAAGATAGTAAATTGCCTCGGAGGCCTAGGAAGTGAGCTTGAGCCAAAATATTATACCTCCAAGTTGTGTCACATGCCTTCTTAAGGTCAAAAAATATGGCAATAACCGAGTGGTTATTCGCAAAGGCATTACGAACATACGTATCCAAGTGTAGTAAGGGGTCTATGATAGATCGGCCCTTACGAAAGCCATATTGACTAGTGGAGAGACTGTTGTGTCTCTCTAAATACCACATTAAACGTCGATTTACCAAACGTTCCATCACTTTGCAAACTGCACTAGTAAGAGCAATGGGACGATGGTGGAAGGCATCATGTCCCTTGGTACCCGGTTTGCGGATAGGAAGAACAATGGCAGATTTCCACAGCTGTGGAAGAACTCCTTGTGACCAAACAAGATTGAAGAGGTGTAAGAGGACTGTAAGGGCTGACTGATGTAAATGTTGTAACATCTGAATATGAATGTCGTCAGGCCCAGCTGCCGATGATCGGCAAGCTGAGTGTTGCCTCCAGTTCCCGAAGTGTAAAAGGCACATTATGCTGTTCCTCTCTGAAAGAAGACAAGTCCAAGGGCGCTAACTCTCTGCCAGACTTTTAGGAAAGAAACAAGGGGCATAGATGGAGCACCCGGGAAATACGGATCAGATGAGTGCGAATTTCAATGGCAACGTCAAGAGGGTTTGTTATATCAACACCGGCGACCCTTAGAACAGGAGCCAGGTCAGGAGAATATTCACCACTCAATTTCCTCGCTTTTTTCCAGACTGCACTCAGAGGAAGCAGAGGTGATGGTGGAAACAATCTCGCCAGCAAGTGCATTTAGCGTCACTGATGACACAGCGACCGACCACATGCTTCTGCTTAAAATCAAGAAGTCTTTCATTGGTTCAATTGTACCGGTACCTGCCCCATGCAGCGCGTTTCAAAGGTACTGCACGAGCACAAGCAGGAGACCACCAAGGCAAACTCTTCTGAGAATGCCTGCCTGAGGTTTAGGGTATAGAATGAGAAGCTGTGGTTAAAATTGATGTCGAGAAGAGATGTAAGAGCTCATCAATGCAGGATGAAGAAGGAACCTCACTAAAAGCAGTGGGTTGCGAGTAAAGGTTCCAATTTGCCATATGAAATTGCCAGCGAGGGCTACGGAAAAGTGGTGAATATGAAGGAGAAGAAAGAATGATTGGAAAATGATTGCTGTCATGCAAGTCCAGTAGAACAGACCAGGCGAAGTCTAGTGCAGTGGAGGAAAAGCAGACCGACAGATTGATGCAAGAGAGAGAGTACGAGTATCAAAATGGGTGGGAGTACCCATATTTAAAATGGAGGGGGTGAGAGGCGAGAAAAGCCTCCAACTGAATGCCATGCGAGTCACAATGAGACCCCCCCAGAGGAAATGGTGGGCATTAAAATCGCCAAGTAACAGGAGTGGTGGTGGTAAGGATGAAACAAGAACGGCAAAAGCTGAGATAGAAAATGCCCGAGAAGGAGAGAGATATAGAGCACATATTGTAAAATACTTATTCAAGTGGATACGGGCTGCAATGTAATGCCGCAAGGTATGGACAACTAGTTGACAGTACGGAATATCAATGCATAGAAGGGCACTTTCATTAAAGATCCCATCTGAGAAAGGATCCAAAGAATACAATAAATTATAGCCTGAGATAGGGTGGAAAACAGCCGAGTGTAATTTTGGTTCATGTAAGCAAACACCAACAGGGGAAAACCTGGAAAGCAACATCTGAAGCTCACCCTGATTACCCGAGGCTGCAGATATTCCACTGTAAATAGGCCATGATTGGCAACGAGGAAAATACCAGGAATCCATAGGGAAGGGCACCTATGGACTAGAGGGGTCAGGAAAGTCTATGTGCAGTGGCATCGGAAGATGTTCAAGCGGCAAAGGAATGGAGTGTTGTGAAGAATGAAGTTGTGGAGATGGAGGAGAGGGAAGAGAAGGAACAGGAGGTGGATCAGTGTCCATTGAAGGTTTAGTCTCTGCAATATATTCTGAAAAAGTGTCAAGTGTTTGTGAATTCAAAGACGTTGTATGGGAGACAATAATGGAGATAGGAGGAGGAGGGTGAGTAAAAATTGGGACAGTAATGGACTGCGCTAAAGTAGGGGGGGGGACGAAAGCTTGTTGGGAACTGGAGAAGTGTGGGAAGGGACAGAAGAGGCAGAAACCTGGGAGGCGACAGAAGAGGGAGAGACTTGGGAGGGGACAGGGGAGGGAGGCACAGAACGAGGAGGGGGATGAACCTACAAACTTGTAATAGAGCCAGTGAGAGGGGAAGAACCAGGTACAGAGACTTGAAAAGTAAAATGTGGGGGCAGAAGAAGGGAAGGAGGGGGCAAGGAAGATTTGAGCAAAGGGGATTTATTGGACTTTTGAGAGGTAGAGGGGCGATTGGCAGGTGTCTTATGAGATCTTGTTGATACAGGGGCTTGTGAGCGAGAGCTCAAAGATGTCAGAACAGACTGAGGTGTTGAAGTAGGGACATCTGAGCCCAGGACAGCAAAATAATTAGATACAGGAGTGACTATGGGAGGGGTAACAACAGAGGAGGCTGCAGAAGATGTGACCCCAGAAGTGGGGAAGACGTTTTGAAACATGAGAATAAGAAACATGGGGTAGTCTCCCTTGGAGACAGAGATGAGAAACTGTCATAGCATAAGGGAGACCTTCTGCTTCTTTGAGGCAATGGATTTCACGCTCATTTAAGTAGACCTGGCTAGGGGGAGAGTACGAAGGGTGAGCCTTATGACAATTAAGGCAAGAGGGAGGTCGACTGCAAGACATATTAGAATGGTCGTCAGCACTACAGACTGGGCATTCGGCTATAGATCTGCAATATTTTGCTGGGTGACCAAATTGCCAGCAATTTCTACACTGTTGCGGTGTAGGGAACACCTTTCAAACTTGTACCCGATGTCCTGCGACATAAACAGAAGACGGGAGTTTACGGCTGTCGAAAGTCAATCAAGCCATATTGCAAGGGTATCGTCTCCGTCTGCGAGCAGGAAGGACATAAGTGTCTACTTTGAGGATTAGGAGATCCTGGAGTTAATGCTGTTCAAGAATGTCATTGCCACATTTCTGGAAATTCTGTTGCACTATGGTATGGAGCAGAATGACAGTACCACTACAAGAATTGAGTGAATGGTGTTTTTCAATAGTGATAGTAGTAGTATCGATATGTGAAAGGAGAGAAAGATCATGAGCTTGGGTAGCATTCTGGACAGTGACAATGCATGTACCACTCTTGAGAGCATGAAATGAAATATCTCTATCAACATGGCATAGGAGGGCTTTGCTCCTATGGTAAGAAAGATAGGCAATAGAAGAAGTCAGTCGTAAAGTAAAGAATTTAGTCCATTGTGTGGTGTGAAACTGATTGCGGAGAGGAAGTGCATGTCGTTTTGGTCTTTTCCGAGTAGAATGGGAAGGTAATGAAGTAACATCATCAGGAGATTGTCGTTGGTGTTTAGAAGTGGGATGGGCTGGTGATTCGAAAATTGTCACACCGTAGAGGAAGAGGCTGGAAGCATAGTCAAAGGAGGGTGGAGGTCAGACAAATCGGAGCAGTCAGTCGAGACTCTGGTACCTGAAGCTGGTGATGAAACAGCAAGAGGTACAGGGGCAACAAGAGTGCCCAAAGAGCGGTCAAAATATATGGCAGGGTCAGAAAGGTGTGTGGTATCAATAAGGGGTCAAGGGGTAGCAGGTTCATGGTCTAGGGCTTCCATGGTTAGGTTACTTTTCTTTTTATTTTAAAGAAAAAAAAAAAAGAAAAGAAAGAACAAGGGGGAATGGGGAGGAATAGTTCCAAGGAGGAATGAAAGAGCTGGAAATCACCCTCTGCTCCCAAGAGGACCTCAACACAGCAAGTAGTGCAGATGCAGCATGGAACCCATGCCATACCCTACCCTTCATGCCAGTAAACCAACAATCCAGGATAACAACCTCACATCTGCCGAGCTACCTTGGTGGACAAAAGAGAGGGCGGCTGGATATCTGCCACAAAGCATACCTCCTTTGGCCACCACCCACGGAATCCGAAAGGCGGCCTCCAGAGATACACCTGTCGCCCGAAAGACACCCAGAGCCATCCCCCAGAAGACAGGAGATGGAACAGGATATCCCCAGGTGATCCAGATTCCATGGCAAACTACACCACCGCCAAGAACCTCAATGGAATGGGATTGACCCCAGTACACTTCCCCCTACCTAGGAACCAGTAGGCCTGTGGGAAGAATCCCAAAGGCCAAAAAGAGAAAGGGAATAAGGGAGGGACAGGGGGAGGAGGAGGAAAGGAAAAAGTGTGGATGGGGTAGGGAAGGGGGGATTAGGGGGTTATTAGGTTCGGTCTGAGGAAGGAGACCAACAGGTCTAATTCCTCAGACCAAGAGCCTCTTCACCACACCAAGGAGCCCCCCTTGAAGAGGGGCATAGATGAGAAACTGCCATAGCATAGGGGAAACCTTCTGCCTCTTTGAGGCAACGGATTTCTCGCTCATTTAAGTAAACTTGGCAATGGTGAGAGTAAGATGGGTGAGCCTCATGGCAATTAAGGCAAGAGGGAGGTAGATTACAAGACGTATTGGAATGGTCATCGAAACCATAGACTGGGCATTCGGCTATAGATCTGCAATATTTTGCTGGATGACCAAAACGCCAGCAATTTCTACACTGTTGCAGTGTAGGGATCACCTTTCGAACTTGTAAACAATGTCCCACTATATAAACAGAGGATGAGAGTTCACTGCAGTCGAAAGTTAATCAAGCTACATTGCAAGGGTATCGTATCCATCCACGGGCAGGAAGGACGTAAGTGTATACTTTGAGTATTGGGAGGTCTTGGAGTTCCAGCTCTTCTAGAATGTCATTGCCACATGTTTGGAAATTCTGTTGGACACTGGTATGGGACAGAATGACAGTGCCACTATAAGAATTGAGGGAATGATGTTTTTCGATATTGACAGGAATAGTATCGATATGTGAAAGAAGAGAAAGGTAATGAGCTGGGTTAGCATTCTTGACAGTGATGATGTGTGTACCGCTCGAGAGAGCATGAAAGTATACATCTCTACCAACATGGCGTAGGAGCACCTTGCCAATACTATGGCTGGAAAAATTGGCAGTAGAGGAAGTCTGTCGTAAAGAACTTCTTCCATTGTGCATTCTGAAACTGAGCTTGGAAAGGGAGGGTGTGACATGTCGGTCTTTTCTAAGTAGAACGAGAAAGAAGTGAAGTATCATCAGGCAACTGTTGTGGGCATTTAGAAGTGGGACTGGAATTGGTCTGACGTGGGACGGGCTGGCGATTCGAAAATTGCCACACCATAGAGGGAGAGGCTGGAAGCATAGTCAAAGAAGAGCAGAGGTTAGATGTATCGAAGGAGTCAGTTGAGACCCAGGTACCTGAAGCGGGTGATGAAACCGCACCAGCAAGAAGTGTCCAAAGAGTGGTCAAAAAACGAGGCAGGGTCAGAACAGGGTGCAGTATCAAGAAGGGACCCGGGGGTAGCAGGTTCGTGGATTGGGTCCTCCACAGTTAGGTTATTTCTTTATTTTTGTTTTTAAGAAAAAAATAAAAAATAAAAAAAAAAGAATAAAAAGGAGGGAATGAGGAGGAATAGGTTCTAGGAGGAGTGAAAGGCCCAAAAATCTCCCTCTGCACCCGAGAGGACCTCAGCACCGCAAGTAGCACAGACGCAGCATGGAACCTGTGCCATACCCCACCCTTCCTGCCAGTAAACCATCAATCCAGGATAGGAACCTCACATCTGCCAAGCTACCTAGGTGGACAAAAGAGAGGGTGGCCGGATATCTGCCACAAAGCATACCTCCTTTGGCCACCACCCCCAGAATCTGAAAGGCAGCCTCCAGAGATACACCCGTCGCCCGAAAGACACCCAAAGCCACTCTCCAGGAGACTGGATGAATCGGGATATCCCCAGGCAATCCAGATTCCACGGAAAACTACACCACTGCCAAGAATCTCAATGGAATGGGATGGACCCTGATATGCTTCCCCCAACCTAGGAACCAGCGTGCCTGTGGGAAGAATCCCAAAGGCCAAAAAAAGGAAGGGAAAAAGGAAGGGATTGTGAGGAGTAGGAAAGGGAAAAGGAAGGATGGGATAGGAAAGGGGTGATAATTAGGTTTGGTGTGAGGAAGGAGACCAACATGTCTAATTCCTCAGACCAAGAGCCTCTTCACCATGCCAAGGAGCCCCCTCACCATGAAGAGGTGGGTCCATCAAAGATGTAGAGAGAAAAAGGGAAGCACAAGCTCTGTTAGAGGGAAAGTTTGTTAGTTAAGGGAATGAAAGCATGAATGGTAGTGGTAAAAGTAAGTGGATGAATGTGTTAGGTAAGGGTTGGGCAACATTACCTCTCTTATCCCTATTCATTCCCTTTTCCACCCAGTGGGAGCTGACGAGGGACTTTTGGAGTAAGTTTCTCGTCCCTTGACTTTCTGCTCCCATCAAATCTGTATGTATGGGGTTCCACTCATATGTTTTGTTGTATTATTCCTGGTGTTGGGTTTTTATAATCTTATATTAGCCTGACTTATGTTTATTAACAAATTTTCTTGGACTTCACTATTTCTTCTGAAGGCTTCCTGCCTAGCAGTTTGTGTGACTGCTTGTCCGGTTTTTAACTTGTGTGTTATTTTTGTTTCTTTGCCTTGCAATTCGGCTTGTGTCATCCGGCACAAGAAAGATAAGGCAGGCTGACAGGGCTAAAACACAGCTACACACTCGCTTAACATCTCCCAAAATTTCTCTCTCCTCTACACTTCTCTGTTCTCCAGGTGCATACACACTTATTATGACCCACTTTTTTGCATCTGGCTCTTATTTAAATCTACATAATCCTAGAATTTATATTCCCTTTTCTCCTTCCATAACTGATCCTTCAACATTATTGCTACCCCTTCCTTAGCCCTAACTCTCTCAGATACTCCTCACTTAATCCCATTCATTTCTACCAACTGAAACTACCCTACCCCCTTCATAATTATTATAATAAAAAAGAAGTGCTAAACCACAAGGGCTATACAGTGCTGCAGGGCAGGAAGGAAGCAAGGGTATCAGGTGGCAAAAGGGAGATGGATGAGTAGTAGGTTATGGAGAGCAGTGGGGCAGTGGATAGTGAAAGGGTAGAGGGCAGCTAGAGATTGAGGTTGAAAGGGCTGAGGGGAGTGCGAAAGGTATCATCAGAGTTTGTGGAGTAAATCAGTCGTTGTCAAGAAGTCAATGAGAGTGTCAGGATAAAAGAAAGGTCCATCAGCAAGAAAGGAAGGTAACGAGAGAGTAGTAGAGTGGAGATGAGGTTGGAGGTAAATTCTGCGTGCTTGTTGATAGAGAGGGCAGTCTAACAGAATGTGGCTAATCGATGCTGGAACTTGACACTGCTCACAGAGAGGAACAGGGTGCCTCTCCATGAGATACCCATGACTAAGACGAGTGTGGCCAATGCGAAGGCTGGAGAGAGTAGTCTCCCAACCTCGGCACTGATGACAAGAAGACAGCCAGTAACCTATGCTTGGTTTAATAGAATGAAGTTTGTTACATAGTAGAGTTGACCAATGTTGTTGCCAACGGGTGTGAAGGTGGGTAGATATTACAGCAAAATAGTTCGGAAATGGAACACCTCTATATGAAATTGGTAGGTCATGTGCTGCTGACTGCGCAGCAGTGTCTGCCTGTTCATTGCCCTGTACGTCAACATGACCAGGGACCCAACAAAAAACAATATCTTTATGCTTGGTAGAGATACAGCGTAGCCAAAGTTGGATACGGAGAACTAGGGGGTGAGGTGTATCAAATTTCCGAATAGCCTGTAAAGCACAAAGGGAGTCTGAGACAACCACAAATGATGACAAAGGCATAGATGTGATAGGGATAAGTGCTGCAAGAATGGCATACAATTCAGCAGTAAAAATGCTAGCCGAAGATAGTAAATGCCTCGCACGACGCTGTCTGGAAACACTGCTGTGAATCTGACGCCGTCATAAAACTTACAGCCATCTGTGTACACTGCGATGGCATGAGAATGAGAGTGGAAGTGGTCAAGAAAAAGAGAGTGGGAAGCCACCATAGGCAGTTGGGCTTTCGAGCAAGGGAATGAGAAAGAACAGACCCGAACAGCTGGAACTTCCCAGGGGGGTAGGGAAAAGTGAGATGCTACATGAACATATAAAGGTGGTAACTGAAGGGAAGTCAAGAGCGAATGTAGGCGAAGAGAGAAGGGACGGAGCAAACAGGGGAGGCGAACAAATAAAGAATGTCTACTAATATCAGTGACCATTCTATAAATGGAAGGATTGCGGAGATCGTGAGGGCGTACATAGTAGCGAAGGCAATGGGCATCACGGCGATCAGACAAGGATGGAACATTCGCTTCTGCATAGAGGCTCTCAACAGGGGAAGAGCGAAAAGCACCAAGGCATAAACGTAATCCTTGGTGATGAATGGGGTCCTACCCCTACAGCTTTGTTTCATTTAGGGCTATGGCATCCAACTTCTTTTCATTTATAATATTGGCAATCATCTCTTATCATCTGTACTACGCCCACACACATTCAAACAATAGCTTTGTTTCACGCAATTGTTTTATGTTTTTTTCCACGTTTTGCTTCAAACAGAAAATTTTCTTTATTTAAATGTAAAACAATTAAGAATTTTTTTTGGCAGATTTTTTTTCTGATATTGATTATTTCTTTCCTGTTATCATTAATTTTTCTATTTTCTTTTCATAAGGAGGAAGCGCCTTTTCAAATACCCTCCGAGGGTCTGAAAGGGCAAACATACCTTCAGGTCTCGTGCCAGGACTCGAAACACCAGGAAAACATCGAAGCCTCATTGTGAAGACAAAGGAGCAACATACTGTTAAAAACAGACAGAGAGTTCCTCACAATGGCATGATCACTTACAAGGTATTTAAAAGAACTGGTGGGTTAATATTGTGCTTTTACTACTTATAGTAAGTCAAGTCAGGAGAGGTTATGTTTGTTATGCTAGTTATATCTGTCACTCTTTTCTACTTGTTATATTATGTAGGATTAGACTCTAGGGACCCGAGATTTTCTATTGACATATAATTTCATTGAGCCTGTGTATTATTTATCAAAGGAACTGTCGTATGACACTTTTGATTTGTTAGTGGTAAGTTTGGATGGTCCAGCGACCCCATTGTTATTGTTTTGATTGGAGGAGGAAGTGGAACCCTCCCTTTTTTTAGATATCTGTTGATTTGTTCTTTCTCCGTGTGTTGTTTTGGCATGCAGAGAGTACATTACAATTCATTCAGCATATGTCACACTCCCATAAAGGCTGCCTCCCAACCAGCGAACCAGGTGCTAGGGGTTTAACGATTAATAGGTTACCTATAGTTAAATCAGTACCTTGGTTCATTTACCAATCACAGACGAGCTCGCCAAATGCTGAGGCAATGTGGTTCACTTGCTGTTAGCATTTGGCAGACTTGCCTAGCAGCTGGTTGAGTATGGTGTTCTCTTTCTGGCTTTTGCTTTTGCCATCTGTCACCATCGTGTACACTTATCCCATATGTGCGTAGTGTACATATTTGTATATAGCAGGAGAAGGCAAAATATACATTTACTTTATATGCTGGGTTTGTTTTGCTCCAAACCCCATTACGACCAGGTCACAGGCCAGTCATTACCTGTGTTCGTAATAGCTGTACGTTAGTGTTTTCTTAGTGTTCTGTACGGTAATGTTTTTTTGTCAGAATGGAGAAATATATATTTTGGATAAATACTGGAAGTTATCTGGGAATTACAGGGGGGAAAAAAAACTTGAATATTTTATCACTCTTGAGTTACAAGAGAGAAAGAATGAAATAGAATATAACAAGAGGAAAACAAAGAAATGAAAGGGAGGACTGAGCACCAACACTATTCTCAAGCCCATTTTAAAGAAGCTAGGTTCCCTGGAGACTAAGCAGTGGCACCGCTATTTACCTATTTCTTTGTTTGCCACGATGGAAGTTCCTAGTGACTCTAGGTTCTCGTCCTTTAAACTTCTCTATGGTAGACAGGGAAGAGGTCCTCTGTCCATCCTTTTTGACTTATGAACTAACGAGAAAGTAAGTGCTGAGTTTCAGTCATCTTATCAGTTCCTCCTTGACTTACGATCTAAACTTGAGGAGACTTCTGACATTCTAATCAAACATCTTAGTATGTAGATGGAAAAATATAAATCCTCTTTCGATGCTAAAAGTCAGAGGAAAAGTTTTAATGTAGATGATAAAGTTTTTGTTTTACTTCCAGTAAAATCCACTAAATTATTAGTTACTTGGAGAAGTCCATTTAATGTTTCGAAGATTTATGGAAAGGTTGACTGAGTAATAGATGCCATGGGAAACATAAGCTTGATCACATTAACATTCTTAAGGAATATTTCAGACGAAATAATGTTCACTGTTTAAATAATTTTGATACTGTTTTTCACCATCACGATACTAGCTTAGATGATGACGCTGAAGTAAGTGAAGTGAACACTTCAGAACACACTGATAACTCTACCATGAGTATCAATCCTTCACTAGGTAAGACAATAACCAAACTATGACAAACTTTAAACAGGTTTTCTGATGTTTACATAGATATTCCTGGTGTCACCTCTACTGTGGTCCAGAATATTTAATTAACTACAAATAATCCCCCAAGAAAATGCAACCTGTTCCTATGCATCTTAGGGATGCTTTCCACCGAAAGACAAGCTATTAGAATTAAAAGTAAATGAACCACAACTATCATTTTGCTCGCCATTAGTAATGATTAAAAAATCAGATGGATCAGATGGATTATAGATTTTGGAGGCCTTAATACCATCACTTGTATAAATAATTTGTGCATACTTTTTCAAATATTATTTCTTTCCTGTTATCATTTTTTCTATTATTTTCTTTTTATAAGGAGGAACTCAACTTTCAGATACTATGAGGTTCTCAATGGACAAATATACCTTCTCAAGTTGTGAAGGAAGACTGTAAACAAAGGAGAGACAAGAACAGAGAAGAGAGAAGAAGAATTAGAAACAAATATGAGGAGAGGAAGATAGACAATCTGAGAATAACGAGGCAGAAAAACCAAGTCTGAAAGGAAGAGGATGTTGAACAAACGATTTAAAATGATTGAGAACGGGGAATATCCGAGAGCCGAGGAAACAGGATCCACTGATAGACGCTAAACACTGCACACAAAAGAGGAAGTGAAAAACATTCGAATGAATTGGATGCATTAAAGGCTATGGAACCTGACTAGACATCGCCATGGATTCTGTGAGGGCAAACAGAAGCACTCTCTGAACCACTAGCCGAGATCTAAAGCAATTCAATGTACAATGCACGGGACAGTTGCTAGAGATCTGTTAGACAACTAATGTAATTCCTATAATTTAAAAAGGAAATAAACAAGAATTGTTGAGCTACAGACCAGTAACACTTGCATGCATACTAAGGTAATGGAGAAGATAAACTGGTGAGTGGCAGAGCGCTTACAGATAAGCAGTTTCCTGATCGGTATACAAAACAGGTTCAAAGATGCCGAATCTGGTCTTAAAATCTTGTTGGATTTTTATGACAGTGGCAGAATTGACACAACCCAACCATTAATATTTGCACCATTAACTCATTACAGTTGTGACTGAGTGTGGACGTGTGAATTGGTCATTACTCTATAATTTGTTCATGACTGTAGCCATGTATAAACGTAAGTAACTTTACTTACAGGATTCATTACATTTGTACCTAGTTCAGCTATCAAAACTTTGGGGTCCAGACCCTGGACCCATTATGTACCTCTGTAATCTTTTGGCTACAACCCACAGGATGGGTATGGTGTGCATAATAAACATATTAAACTAACTGACAAGAAAGAAAGAGAGAGAGAGAGAGAGAGATATGGGTAAACTGCATTTTCTTGTACTGAAAGAAGGCATTTGATACTGGGACCAAAAACTTGAGATACAAGTAGAAATAATAGTAAAAGCACTCCACTGAATTAAAGAGAACCTTTTTCGCAAAGAAACCTGAGTGATTATCCGTGAAGAGATAATAAATTGGAGAGGAGTAATAAGCGGTGTTCTGCAACGAGAGTTTTTACGGCTTGTATTGTTTCTGGTAAATGTGAATGACATTCAAGCCAGGACTACGATGTATCCTTGCTGATGATGTAATACTACTGAGAATAATCAACACTAATGAAGATAATGGAAGTGTGGACAGTTAAGTGGGGGTTGAAATCGGTAACTGAATTCAACCACAGCAAATACAAAGTTATGGAGATTGTGGATGCTGAATGAAGAACGAGCATGGAATACTGACTCAGGGTACACAGGCTGTAGGTCTCTGGGGTCAACATAATACTAAGCATATCTCTGGAGGCACACAATAACCGAATAACCTCAATATCCAATGATCATTCAGCAAATCTAAGATAACCCATCAGAAATCTAAAATAAAAGTAATTCATGGGCCAGTATATGAGAGATCCATCTTAGAGTACACGGTGCCAGCATGGTACCATACTTGGTAAAACATGGTAGCAACTGAAGAAAACAAGGGTAAGCAATGGGACTAGTTAAAAAGCAACAGGGCATGATATTTGAGGAGAGGCAGAGGTAACTGAACCTAACGACAGAGGACAGAAGTATCAGGAGAGAGACGATAATAACGGGAAGTACTTTCACAGCATAATGATGGTTAGGAAGTACTTTTTCAACTTCAGGATGGTCGGGAAGCACTTCTACTGCCTCAGGGTGATCAGAAACTACTTCCATAGCCTGAGAGTGGATAGAAAGTACTTCTACAGTCTCAGGGTGGTCAGGAAGTGCTTTCAGAGCCTTAGGGTGGTCAGGAAGTGCTTCCACAGCCTCAGGGTGGACAAAGTACTTCCACAGCCTCAGGGTGGACGGGAAGTACTTCCACAGCCTCACTGAGGTTGGGAAGTACTTCCACAGCCTCACTGTGGTTAAGAAATACTTCCAGAGTCTCACGGTGGTCGGGAAGTGCTTCCAGAGCCTTAGGGTCGTCAGGAAGTACTTCCACAGTCTCAGGGTGGTCGTGAAGAACTTCCACAGCCTCAGTGTGGTCGGGAAGTATTTCCACAGCCTCAGTGTGGTCGGGAAGTATTTCCACAGCCTCTGGGTGGTCGGGAAGTATTTCCACAGTCTCAGGGTGCTCGGGAAGTATTTCCACAGCCTCAATGTGGTCGGGAAGTATTTCCACAGCCTCAGGGTGGTCGGGAAGTATTTCCACAGCCTCAGGGTGGTCGGGAAGTATTTCCACAGCCTCAATGTGGTCGGGAAGTATTTCCACAGCCTCAGGTTGGCCGGGAAGTATTTCCACAGCCTCAGTGTGGTCGGGAAGTATTTCCACAGCCTCAATGTGGTCGGGAAGTATTTCCACAGCCTCAGGGTGGTCGGGAAGTATTTCCACAGCCTCAGGGTGCTCGGGAAGTATTTCAACAGCCTCAGTGTGGTCGGGAAGTATTTCCACAGCCTCAGGTTGGCCGGGAAGTATTTCCACAGCCTCAGTGTGGTCGGGAAGTATTTCCACAGCCTCAGGGTGGTCGGGAAGTATTTCCACAGCCTCAGGGTGGTCGGGAAGTATTTCCACAGCCTCAGGGTGGTCGGGAAGTATTTCCACAGCCTCAGTGTGGTCGGGAAGTATTTCCACAGCCTCTGGGTGGTCGGGAAGTATTTCCACAGCCTCAGGGTGCTCGGGAAGTATTTCCACAGCCTCAGTGTGGTCGGGAAGTATTTCCACAGCCTCTGGGTGGTCGGGAAGTATTTCCACAGCCTCAGTGTGGTCGGGAAGTATTTCCACAGCCTCTGGGTGGTCGGGAAGTATTTCCACAGCCTCAGGGTGCTCGGGAAGTATTTCCACAGCCTCAGTGTGGTCGGGAAGTATTTCCACAGCCTCTGGGTGGTCGGGAAGTATTTCCACAGCCTCAGGGTGGTCGGGAAGTATTTCCACAGCCTCAGGGTGGTCGGGAAGTATTTCCACAGCCTCAGGTTGGCCGGGAAGTATTTCCACAGCCTCAGTGTGGTCGGGAAGTATTTCCACAGCCTCTGGGTGGTCGGGAAGTATTTCCACAGCCTCAGGGTGGTCGGGAAGTATTTCCACAGCCTCAGGGTGGTCGGGAAGTATTTCCACAGCCTCTGGGTGGTCGGGAAGTATTTCCACAGCCTCTGGGTGGTCGGGAAGTATTTCCACAGCCTCAATGTGGTCGGGAAGTATTTCCACAGCCTCAGGGTGGTCGGGAAGTATTTCCACAGCCTCAATGTGGTCGGGAAGTATTTCCACAGCCTCAATGTGGTCGGGAAGTATTTCCACAGCCTCAATGTGGTCGGGAAGTATTTCCACAGCCTCAATGTGGTCGGGAAGTATTTCCACAGCCTCAATGTGGTCGGGAAGTATTTCCACAGCCTCTGGGTGGTCGGGAAGTATTTCCACAGCCTCAATGTGGTCGGGAAGTATTTCCACAGCCTCAATGTGGTCGGGAAGTATTTCCACAGCCTCAATGTGGTCGGGAAGTATTTCCACAGCCTCTGGGTGGTCGGGAAGTATTTCCACAGCCTCAATGTGGTCGGGAAGTATTTCCACAGCCTCAATGTGGTCGGGAAGTATTTCCACAGCCTCAATGTGGTCGGGAAGTATTTCCACAGCCTCAATGTGGTCGGGAAGTATTTCCACAGCCTCAATGTGGTCGGGAAGTATTTCCTCAGCCTCTGGGTGGTCGGGAAGTATTTCCACAGCCTCAATGTGGTCGGGAAGTATTTCCACAGCCTCTGGGTGGTCGGGAAGTATTTCCACAGCCTCAATGTGGTCGGGAAGTATTTCCACAGCCTCAATGTGGTCGGGAAGTATTTCCACAGCCTCAATGTGGTCGGGAAGTATTTCCACAGCCTCAGGGTGCTCGGGAAGTATTTCCACAGCCTCAATGTGGTCGGGAAGTATTTCCACAGCCTCAGGGTGGTCGGGAAGTATTTCCACAGCCTCTGGGTGGTCGGGAAGTATTTCCACAGCCTCAATGTGGTCGGGAAGTATTTCCACAGCCTCAGGGTGGTCGGGAAGTATTTCCACAGCCTCTGGGTGGTCGGGAAGTATTTCCACAGCCTCAATGTGGTCGGGAAGTATTTCCACAGCCTCAATGTGGTCGGGAAGTATTTCCACAGCCTCAATGTGGTCGGGAAGTATTTCCACAGCCTCAGGGTGGTCGGGAAGTATTTCCACAGCCTCAATGTGGTCGGGAAGTATTTCCACAGCCTCTGGGTGGTCGGGAAGTATTTCCACAGCCTCAATGTGGTCGGGAAGTATTTCCACAGCCTCAATGTGGTCGGGAAGTATTTCCACAGCCTCTGGGTGGTCGGGAAGTATTTCCACAGCCTCTGGGTGGTCGGGAAGTATTTCCACAGCCTCAATGTGGTCGGGAAGTATTTCCACAGCCTCTGGGTGGTCGGGAAGTATTTCCACAGCCTCTGGGTGGTCGGGAAGTATTTCCACAGCCTCTGGGTGGTCGGGAAGTATTTCCACAGCCTCAATGTGGTCGGGAAGTATTTCCACAGCCTCTGGGTGGTCGGGAAGTATTTCCACAGCCTCTGGGTGGTCGGGAAGTATTTCCACAGCCTCTGGGTGGTCGGGAAGTATTTCCACAGCCTCAATGTGGTCGGGAAGTATTTCCACAGCCTCAGGGTGGTCGGGAAGTATTTCCACAGCCTCTGGGTGGTCGGGAAGTATTTCCACAGCCTCTGGGTGGTCGGGAAGTATTTCCACAGCCTCAATGTGGTCGGGAAGTATTTCCACAGCCTCTGGGTGGTCGGGAAGTATTTCCACAGCCTCTGGGTGGTCGGGAAGTATTTCCACAGCCTCTGGGTGGTCGGGAAGTATTTCCACAGCCTCAATGTGGTCGGGAAGTATTTCCACAGCCTCTGGGTGGTCGGGAAGTATTTCCACAGCCTCTGGGTGGTCGGGAAGTATTTCCACAGCCTCTGGGTGGTCGGGAAGTATTTCCACAGCCTCAATGTGGTCGGGAAGTATTTCCACAGCCTCTGGGTGGTCGGGAAGTATTTCCACAGCCTCTGGGTGGTCGGGAAGTATTTCCACAGCCTCTGGGTGGTCGGGAAGTATTTCCACAGCCTCAATGTGGTCGGGAAGTATTTCCACAGCCTCAATGTGGTCGGGAAGTATTTCCACAGCCTCAATGTGGTCGGGAAGTATTTCCACAGCCTCAATGTGGTCGGGAAGTATTTCCACAGCCTCAATGTGGTCGGGAAGTATTTCCACAGCCTCAATGTGGTCGGGAAGTATTTCCACAGCCTCTGGGTGGTCGGGAAGTATTTCCACAGCCTCAATGTGGTCGGGAAGTATTTCCACAGCCTCAATGTGGTCGGGAAGTATTTCCACAGCCTCAATGTGGTCGGGAAGTATTTCCACAGCCTCAATGTGGTCGGGAAGTATTTCCACAGCCTCAATGTGGTCGGGAAGTATTTCCACAGCCTCAATGTGGTCGGGAAGTATTTCCACAGCCTCAGGGTGGTCGGGAAGTATTTCCACAGCCTCAATGTGGTCGGGAAGTATTTCCACAGACTCACTGTGGTCGGGAAGTATTTCCACAGACTCACTGTGGTCGGGAAGTACTTCCACAGACTCACTGTGGTCGGGAAGTATTTCCACAGCCTCAATGTGGTCGGGAAGTATTTCCACAGCCTCAATGTGGTCGGGAAGTATTTCCACAGACTCACTGTGGTCGGGAAGTATTTCCACAGACTCACTGTGGTCGGGAAGTATTTCCACAGCCTCAATGTGGTCGGGAAGTATTTCCACAGCCTCAATGTGGTCGGGAAGTATTTCCACAGACTCACTGTGGTCGGGAAGTATTTCCACAGACTCACTGTGGTCGGGAAGTATTTCCACAGCCTCAATGTGGTCGGGAAGTATTTCCACAGCCTCAGGGTGGTCGGGAAGTATTTCCACAGCCTCAATGTGGTCGGGAAGTATTTCCACAGCCTCTGGGTGGTCGGGAAGTACTTCCACAGACTCACTGTGGTCGGGAAGTACTTCCACAGCCTCAGGGTGGTCGGGAAGTACTTCCACAGCCTCAGGGTGGTCGGGAAGTACTTCCACAGCCTCAGGGTGGTCGGGAAGTACTTCCACAGCCTCAGGGTGGACGGGAAGTACTTCCACAGCCTCAGGGTGGACGGGAAGTACTTCCACAGCCTCAGGGTGGACGGGAAGTACTTCCACAGCCTCAGGGTGGACGGGAAGTACTTCCACAGCATCAGGGTGGACGGGAAGTACTTCCACAGCCTCAGGGTGGACGGGAAGTACTTCCTCAGCATCAGGGTGGTCGGGAAGTATTTCCACAGCATCAGGGTGGTCGGGAAGTACTTCCACAGCCTCAGGGTGGACGGGAAGTACTTCCACAGCCTCAGGGTGGACGGGAAGTACTTCCACAGCATCAGGGTGGACGGGAAGTACTTCCACAGCCTCAGGGTGGACGGGAAGTACTTCCACAGCCTCAGGGTGGACGGGAAGTACTTCCACAGCCTCAGGGTGGACGGGAAGTACTTCCACAGCCTCAGGGTGGACGGGAAGTACTTCCACAGCCTCAGGGTGGCCGGTAAGTACTTCCACAGCCTCAGGGTGGACGGGAAGTACTTCCACAGCCTCAGGGTGGACGGGAAGTACTTCCACAGCCTCAGGGTGGACGGTACTTCCACAGCCTCAGGGTGGACGGGAAGTACTTCCAAAGCCTCAGGGTGGCCGGTAAGTACTTCCAAAGCCTCAGGGTGGACGGGAAGCACTTCCAAAGCCTCAGGGTGGACGGGAAGCACTTCCCCTGCCTCACTGTGGTTGGGAAGTACTTCCACAGTCTCAGGGTGATCGGGAAGTTCTTCCAAAGCCTCAGGGTGGCCGGTAAGTACTTCCAAAGCCTCAGGGTGGACGGGAAGCACTTCCCCAGCCTCACTGTGGTTGGGAAGTACTTCCACAGTCTCAGGGTGATCGGGAAGTTCTTCCACAGCCTCAGGGTGGACGGGAAGTACTTCCAAAGCCTCAGGGTGGACGGGAAGCACTTCCCCTGCCTCACTGTGGTTGGGAAGTACTTCCACAGCCTCAGGGTGGCCGGGAAGTACTTCCAAAGCCTCAGGGTGGCCGGTAAGTACTTCCACAGCCTCAGGGTGGACGGGAAGTACTTCCACAGCCTCAGGGTGGACGGGAAGTACTTCCAAAGCCTCAGGGTGGACGGGAAGCACTTCCCCTGCCTCACTGTGGTTGGGAAGTACTTCCACAGCCTCAGGGTGGCCGGGAAGTACTTCCATAGCCTCAGGGTGGAGGGGAAGTACTTCCACAGCCTGAGGGTGGTCGGGAAGCACTTTCACAGCCTCAGGGTGGTTGGGAAGTACTTCCACAGCCTCAGGGTGGACGGGAAGTACTTCCACGGCCTCACTGTGGTTGGGAAGTTCCTCCACAGTCTCAAGGCGGTCGGGAAGTACTTCCACAGTCTGAGGGTGGTCAGGAAGTACTTCCACAGCCTGAGGGTGGACGTGAAGTACTTCCACAGCCTCACTGTGGTTGGGAAGTACTTCCAGTGTCTCAGGGTGGTCGGGAAATACTTCCACAGCCTCAGGGTGGCCGGGAAGTACTTCCACAGCCTCAGGATGGTCGAGAAGTACTTCGATAACCTCAGGATGGTCGGGAAGTACTACCACAGCCTCAGGGTGGTCGGGAAGTACTTCCACAGCCTCAGGGTGGTCGGGAAGTACTTCCACAGCCTCAAGGTGTACGGGAAGTACTTCCACAGCCTGTGGGTGTTCGAGAAGTACTTCCACAGCCTCAGGGTGGTCGGGAAGTACTTTCACAGCCTCAGGGTGGTCGGGAAGTTCTTCTACAGCCTGTGGGTGGTCGAGAAGTACTTCCACAGCCTGAGGGTGGTCAGGAACTACATCCAGAGTCTGAGGGTGGTCGGAAAGTACTTCCAGAGCCTGAGGGTGGTCGGGAAGTACTTCCATAGCCTCAAAGTGGTCGGGAAGTACTTCCACAGCCTCAGGGTGGTCGGGAAGTAGTTCCACAGCCTCAGGGTGGTGGAGAAGTAATTCCACAGCCTTAGTGTTGTCGGAAAGCACTTCCACAGCCTCAGGGTGGTCGGGAAGTACTTCCACAGTCTCAGGGTGGTCGGGAAGTACTTCCACAGCCTCAGGGTGGTCGGGAAGTACTTCCACAGCCTCAGGGTGGTCGGAAAGCACTCCCACAGTCTCAGGGTGGTCGGGAAGTACTTCCACAGTCTCAGGGTGGTCGGGAAGTACTTCCACAGTCTCAGGGTGGTCGGGAAGTACTTCCAGTCTCAGGGTGACCAGGAAGACCTTGGCGAAAACGTGTAGAAGACAAATTCTATACTTAACTTTAACAGCTGGTACAACAGTTGGTATAACAGCTGTTAAAACAGGATTTACGAAGCCAGGAGGGAGCAAATATGGCAGAAGAAAGTAGAAAGGGAGTTGAGAGAGAGAGCAGAAACTTTGCCTGAACCACTAGAAGTAATCTTGAAAAAACTCAATTGACAAATGTCAACTACAATACGTGTGGAAGACAGCAGCTGTAATGCTAATATTTAGTACATTGGGCAGACAGGTAGCGTTAAACTACTGGTTAGAATCACTGTCAGGTATAATATGTAACTAAAGTGCCATCAACACTTGTCAGTGCTCAGTAATAATCCACGTGGAGACAAAAACTCAGGAGGCTAATTGATATTTATATTTCGACCCCCTTCTGCAATCCTCTACAACTGAAGAGGATCCCAGGAGGGGGTCGAAATATAGATAAATTAATCTCCTGAGTTAATGTCACCATGTGGGTTATTATTGAATATGCAAGTTTATGGTGAAGACGACCAGGAGTAGAGTGGTGGATCCTATGGAGAGGAGTTGGTTCATCATTGACAACCATCACAGCTTCAAATATGATAAATGTTGCATCATAAGGCCACTTAAGAGTTCAACAACCAAGAAACAGAAATAAGGCGGGAGGAGGAGGGAGAGAGAGAGAGAGAGAGAGAGAGAGAGAGAGAGAGAGAGAGAGAGAGAGAGAGAGAGAGAGAGAGAGAGAGAGAGAGAGAGGATGGATGAATTGCATATTTTTCACACGTAAGGAAACTACACAAGAGAGGGACAAAGGCTAATGGTTTAGACAGGAGTAACAGAGAAGGCACAAGAGTGGATAAGAAATGTTTAATTGTTCGGGGTCCACTAGGATCACTACTGGGACTGCTACTATTTCTTGTTTAAGTGAACATGATGATGATGATGTGAAACATATAGGCAAGGACCAGTACGTGCTACGATGGATGTAAACAAGCTACAAGGACCAGTACCTGCTACAATGTTTGTAAACAAGCTACAAGGACCAGTACCTGCTACAATGTTTGTAAACAAGCTACAAGGACCAGTACGTGCTACGATGGATGTAAACAAGCTACAAGGACCAGTACCTGCTACAATGTTTGTAAACAAGCTACAAGGACCAGTACGTGCTACGATGGATGTAAACAAGCTACAAGGACCAGTACCTGCTACAATGTTTGTAAACAAGCTACAAGGACCAGTACGTGCTACGATGGATGTAAACAAGCTACAAGGACCAGTACCTGCTACAATGTTTGTAAACAAGCTACAAGGACCAGTACCTGCTACAATGTTTGTAAACAAGCTACAAGGACCAGTACCTGCTACAATGTTTGTAAACAAGCTACAAGGACCAGTACGTGCTACGATGGATGTAAACAAGCTACAAGGACCAGTACCTGCTACAATGTTTGTAAACAAGCTACAAGGACCAGTACCTGCTACGATGAATGTAAACAGACTACAAACATGTTTGGTTTCGTAAGTTTATATTAGAAGTTAACTTCAGAAAAGTTATAAAGTTTGGAGACTGACAAAGAAAACCGCAAAATCATTTCGACACGTTTCCTTACACCTGTTGTCCTGTTCACCTAGCAGCAAATAGGTACCTGGGTGTTAGTCGACTGGTGTGGGTCGCATCCTGGGGGACAAGATTGAGAACCACAATGGAAATAAGTTAGACAGTCCTCGATGAAGCACTGACTTTCTTCGATTATCCTGGGTAGCTAACCCTCCGGGGTTAAAAATCCGAACGAAATCTTATCTTAAAAAGAGTACAGGTTCAAAGTGGAAAAACTGCAAACCTGTCTGGGAGAACCTCGGGGTAATTAGCCGAACAAATTACCCGAGGAGCACTTCAACTAAATAATGCTACAGAAAACAACACGCCTCAGGCAAATCCAATATTTGCGTTTAGATACGGTAGCAAGAATCATTGACTACACAACATACATTGTTGGAACCATATTAGTACACTCAGCACCAGTCACAGACTGGAGAAAGTATACAGGTTTTACCTGGACCTGGAGTTTACCTGGAGAGAGTTCCGGGGGTCAACGCCCCCGCGGCCCGGTCTGAGACCAGGCCTCCTGGTGGATCAGAGCCTGATCAACCAGGCTGTTGCTGCTGGCTGCACGCAAACCAACATATGAGCCACAGCCCGGCTGATCCGGAACTGACTTTAGGTGCTTGTCCAGTGCCAGCTTGAAGACTGCCAGGGGTCTGTTGGTAATCCCCCTTATGTGTGCTGGGAGGCAGTTGAACAGTCTCGGGCCCCTGACACTTATTGTATGGTCTCTTAACGTGCTAGTGACACCCCTGCTTTTCATTGGGGGGATGGTGCATCGTCTGCCAAGTCTTTTGCTTTCGTAGTGAGTGATTTTCGTGTGCAAGTTCGGTACTAGTCCCTCTAGGATTTTCCAGGTGTATATAATCATGTATCTCTCCCTCCTGCGTTCCAGGGAATACAGGTTTAGGAACCTCAAGCGCTCCCAGTAATTGAGGTGTTTTATCTCCGTTATGCGCGCCGTGAAAGTTCTCTGTACATTTTCTAGGTCAGCAATTTCACCTGCCTTGAAAGGTGCTGTTAGTGTGCAGCAATATTCCAGCCTAGATAGAACAACGAGATCTGTTTTGGAATTAGAGTGTACGAATTTTGATTTTTTTTTTTCAATATTTTTCTTCCTACAAACTTTCGCTTGTAACTTGACATCGTTATTCAATCGGCTTCAAATTTTCAACACTTTAGTATACATGAGGAAGAGTTCTTGTAACTATTGGCAGGTGAAGAAGCGCTATAATCAAAGCAAGATAGTCCCTACCTGATACTTCGTGTCCGTGTTATAATCCAGTTAAGTCTACTCAACATTGTATCAATCACATCTGCTAGAATAATGACAGGATGGATAATGAGAACCTTCAAAACTTGGGATGCCAAGCCCATGATGACACTCTTCAGGTCGCTTGTTCTATCTAGGCTGGAATATTGCTGCACACTAACAGCACCTTTCAAGGCAGGTGAAATTGCTGACCTAGAAAATGTACAGAGAACTTTCACGGCGCGCATAACGGAGATAAAACACCTCAATTACTGCGAACACTTGAAGTTCCTCAACCTGTATTCCCTGGAACGCAGGCGGGAGAGATGCATGATTATATACACCTGGAAAATCCTAGAGGGACTAGTACCAAACTTGCACACGAAAATCACTCCCTACGAAAGCAAAAGAATCGGCAGACAATGCAATATTCCCCCAATAAAATGCAGGGGCGCCACTTGCACGATAAGACACAACAAAAGTGTCAGGGGACCAAGACTGTTCAATAGACCCCTGGCTGTCTTCAAGAAGGCACTGGACAGGCACCTAAAGTCAGTACCTGACCAGACGGGCTGTGGTTCGTACGTCGGGTTGCATGCGGCCAACAGTAACAGCCTGGTTGATCAGGCCCTGATCCACCATGAGGCCTGTCACAAACTGGGCCACGGGAGCGTTGACTCCTGAAACCCTCTCCAGGTATACTCTGATCTTCATTTAATAAAGAAGAATCGTAATTATAAGATGACTGGCAAAATATTCGTTGTTTGGGTGTCATTCTACCGGAGTTATGGCTAAAACTGTGTGAATTTGTCTTCGATCAATCATGTAGATATACTCAGTTATATCTACATGATTGATCGAAGACATAATGAAGCCGGTCAGTGAGGTATACTCAGTTATATCTCACTGACCGGCTTCATTATGTCTTCGATCAATCATGTAGATATAACTGAGTATACCTCACTGACCGGCTTCATTATGCAATGGCTATTGTGTCTAATGAATGGGATAGTATCCATTCTATCCTCCACACCCACTTCAGTTCTAACATTCACCCCACATCAGTCTTGCTCCGCCTCCCACATTCATTACACCTCTCACATTCATTACACCTCTCACATTCATTCCACCTCTCACATTCACTGTAATGTAGAACTAACTCTCATTCACTTTTTCACTAATTCCACCTCTACAGGTCACCTAACCAAGGAACAATCAGAGTAAGGAGTCATTCACGACACTGTATGTGGCAAAATCCAGGCCCATATTCGAGCACGCAGAACCAGTATGGAACCCACACCTGATTATGTACGTCAGATTACTAGCAAAAGGGTAGAGATTTTCAACGAAACTAGTCCCAGAGTTCAGAGGCAAGCAAGTGCAGAGAGGAGAGAATCAAAGTTAAACCTGGTGACATTAGAGGAAAAAATAGAGATTATATGAAAATAACGAAAAAATACTGAGAGGAATTAATAGGGTGGATAGGAACAGACAGTTGGAGAGGCGGGAAACAGGTACAAGAGGGCACAGCCCGAAGTTTAAAACACAGACGAGTCACAAAGATGTCAGGGCCTGGGGAGGGAAGTGGTAGAGGAAGGAACTATAGTATATAGTTTTAGGAAGAGGTATGGTAAGTTTCTCGAAGACAGGAGCTAAGACTAGACCCCAGACCCCTGCAACCACGTATAGGCGAGTACATATGAGTGAGTACTTAACTTCCACACACAACCTTCCACTTACTCCACTACACACACCGCTACCTACACTAGCTCCACTACTCATGCTCACACCTTCCTTATTCACTCCTCTCACACTCGCTTTACATCCCACTCTCACTCGCTTTTCATCCCACTCTCACTACCTCCACTCCACCTCCAATACTCCATCTTCCTCATTCCCTCCTCTTCAAACACTCACTATTCTACACTCACTCAACCTCCCAGAATTACAACACCTCTCACAATACTCCATCTCCCACACCTACTCCATCTCCCACACCTACTCCATCTCCCACACCTACTCCATCTCCCACACCTACTCCATCTCCCACACCTACTCCATCTCCCACACCTACTCCATCTCCCACACCTACTCCATCTCCCACACCTACTCCATCTCCCACACCTACTCCATCTCCCACACCTACTCCATCTCCCACACCTACTCCATCTCCCACACCTACTCCATCTCCCACACCTACTCCATCTCCCACACCTACTCCATCTCCCACACCTACTCCATCTCCCACACCTACTCCATCTCCCACACCTACTCCATCTCCCACACCTACTCCATCTCCCACACCTACTCCATCTCCCACACCTACTCCACTTCCCTCACTGCTACTCCTTCCATCAACTCGACACCCACACTACCCTCCACACTCCCAACTCCCACTTCACTCCAAGACTCCTCCAACATTCCACCTGCTGCCAGTCACTCCAATATTTCAGTTGATGCTAGTAATGTATAGGCATTTTGTCATCAGGAACAATGAAAAATATATCTGGTGACTCCACTGCTGTTATTTCCTTATTCATTCATTCATTCACTCGTCTGATCCAACCACTCTTTAAACTCTAAATCTCCCCTGGCTTTATTCGCCCTAAGTGAGTTTCACGAAGCCTTTTGGAGGGTGGAAGTGATCTAACTCAGTGCGCAAAGCTCGTCTTATCCCAGTCATAATCTACCTTTTATCAGTCCCACCAATATTGCTTTCTCAAAGTTTCCTTCACGCGAGCATCCATGCCAACTTTAATATACCTCGCCCCATCTTACTGGGAAGTCCTCAGCCTTGCCTTTCCGAAGTTCTGCCGTGTATTATCGTCTCTGTTGCTCAGCTGGCTTATGTCTCCACTTGTGCCCCAGCTACTTCCTTCCCCATGTAACGTCCCCATTCCTCTCGTCCCCCAATTGTCACTACCTATCCTCTTATGCTCAGATTCCTCCTGATCCTCAGAGTAGACTTACCTGAGAACTGGCTTGTAACATGGGTCTAGGAGATCTGGGATAGGTGTTGTACACATTGCTGGGATAGGGGACGGAGGCACAGATGTGGACGCTGCCGAAGCCACCTTCCTCTGGAGTAGTGGGACTTTTGTTCTCACTTTCACCGTGACCTGCACCAAACAACAGTTTGTTGAAGTTAGCAAATTACTAGCAAGTAATGACAGAAAGACAAAGTTATATGATCCCTGTCTTCATACAAGTCTTAAAAACAGATATATTTATATTGTATAACAGGATAACACACGAGCTAGAGAATGGACTTTCTAAACATGCTTCTAATAAAAGTGAATGCACATTTAAGATGTACTAGTTATGTCGCCTGAGTGGTTAGTTTGTTGTGCTGCCGTAGCTCATCCTAGGAGCCGTAGCTCATCCTATGAGCAGTAGCTCATCCTATGAGCAGTAGCTCATCCTATGAGCAGTAGCTCATCCTATGAGCAGTAGCTCATCCTATGAGCAGTAGCTCAAAAGATTACAGAGGTCACAATGAGTCAGACTCCACTGAACACTGCTGCATCTTTACAGATATTAGTCGTTTTACATAGCTAATCTATACAACTGTAATTAATTAAGCAAAAGATATTTACACATAACAGCATAACAAATAGTAGTGAATGTTAGGAAGGAACTTGCATGAACACAATAAAACATATAAGGTCTATTTTAATTTTGTTGATTAGTTCAATACACACATACAAGACTTATCTTATGTGTTATTGTATCCACTATGAATAATTGTATTACATGCCACTTACCATTGGCGGGGATTAGGTCAGGATTCTTGTCGTCAAGGTCTCGAGTATTAGTCAAGGACTTCTGCAGCGTCAGTGTGACAGTCTTTCTTCTTGAACGTCGCTTTTTCTTGAAACTGAGCACAACTACTGCCACCAGAGCCACCAGCACCAGCGACCCCACCACTCCCACCACCACCTCCAGTATTGGAGTAATGGACACTAGCTCCTCAGGAGGAGGACGGACCTGAGCCGTACGTCTCTCTGCTACGTCCTTGATGGTGTAGCCGGTAAGGTACCGCTTCTCACTTGGACCTCTGTCGTTGGCAGCATAAACATGCATAACATAGGTGGTTCCAGACTGAAGCCCTCGCAGGGAAAAGCTCGGGGCAGTGTTTTCCGTAATGTTGAGTAGCAGACGTTTACTCTCAGCCTCATAAGCCTCGATAATGAATTTTTGCTGGAGGCCTCCATCGTAGCCAGGGAGGCAGTGCACTATCAGGTTCTCTGTTGTATGATTAGTAAGGTTGCACTTCTCAGGAGGGTTGGGTTTGCCAGCAGCCACTACTTTGTAAGCGCATGGTTTTCTTTGCTTACCCAGGGCATTGGTACCCCAGCAGAGTAACGTGCCATAGTCCAGTTCAGTGCGAGCAACGTACGATAACGAGGACTGGAGTCCCTGTGTTGCCACGTGATTCTCTGCAATGTCGACTACATCGCCGCTGCTGTTAAATCTCCAGAAGAAATGAACATTGGAAGGCACGGCGTCCAGACGGCAGGTGATGGACACCTCCTCGTTCCTGGCAGCACCATAGACGTGGACCTGCCCGGACGCACACACTGGGGCGTCTGGTGGTAAACAAGTTTTCTTAGGGTAAACAAATAAATTTTATTAAATAACAACATTGTTAGTTAATAAAAAAAACTCAACCTGTGGGGGTTATTCACTAAGTAGTGGTAGAGGTTCGATCCTCCGTCTGTTGTGGCAAACCTCTGAAAACAAGAGTCAGTAGTTTACAATCATTGCTATGTAAATTGCAGAGACAAAAATGTATAATTGGTCTTTTTTATTATTACAATAGTGTTATGTCAAGTTTCCTAGGTTGCCTCGGCTTTAATGTGGTTCTGGAGAACATAAGTAACACGGTGTTGCTTCATTAAGTACGTTGATTGTTTGAAGAAAGTATGAAATAGAGATTTCACTGAGATTTTGAAGAACGATTAAATATTAAATCTTCATATTAGGGAATAAAATGGTTCGTTCTGGTAATCAACAACTGATTAACTAATTTTTGTTTATTCATTTGCTTACGATACTATATATTTCTTGCGTTATTTGAAGAGAATTTATTCATCTATCTGAGAGAAGTTACACTAACTCCTGATCCAATATTTCTTCTATGCTCCAGGATTCAGTTATTTGCTAACTCAAGTACCCAAAACTTTTACAACTGGTGCTCAGATTGCACCATTTAGTGAAAAACCACTGCTTAACACTCTCCTAATTTTTTCTTAGACCACAAACTCTCCTAATTCTTGTTGACACTGCTATGAACTAACAACTTAAGAGCATAAGATTACTGGGGTTCTGCAGTAGAGTTACTGACCCAAGCAACGCAGGTTCACCTTTCATCCATATCTACCTAATTTCTCTGGCCCTTCTTAACCTGAATTCCACTAGTGGATCTACCCACATATAACCTCTCCAGCAGTGCTGGTCCCACCCTCGTGGGCCATTACCTCTCCAGCAGTGCTGGTTACACCCTCGTGGGCCATTACCTCTCCAGCAGTGCTGGTTACACCCTCGTGGGCCATTACCTCTCCAGCAGTGCTGGTCCCACCCTCGTGGGCCATTACCTCTCCAGCAGTGCTGGTCTCACCCTCGTGGGCCATTACCTCTCCAGCAGTGCTGGTTACACCCTCGTGGGCCATTACCTCTCCAGCAGTGCTGGTCCCACCCTCGTGGGCCATTACCTCTCCAGCAGTGCTGGTCTCACCCTCGTGGGCCATTACCTCTCCAGCAGTGCTGGTTACACCCTCGTGGGCCATTACCTCTCCAGCAGTGCTGGTTACACCCTCGTGGGCCATTACCTCTCCAGCAGTGCTGGTTACACCCTCGTGGGCCATTACCTCTCCAGCAGTGCTGGTTACACCCTCGTGGGCCATTACCTCTCCAGCAGTGCTGGTTACACCCTCGTGGGCCATTACCTCTCCAGCAGTGCTGGTTACACCCTCGTGGGCCATTACCTCTCCAGCAGTGCTGGTCCCACCCTCGTGGGCCATTACCTCTCCAGCAGTGCTGGTTACACCCTCGTGGGCCATTACCTCTCCAGCAGTGCTGGTTACACCCTCGTGGGCCATTACCTCTCCAGCAGTGCTGGTTACACCCTCGTGGGCCATTACCTCTCCAGCAGTGCTGGTCCCACCCTCGTGGGCCATTACCTCTCCAGCAGTGCTGGTTACACCCTCGTGGGCCATTACCTCTCCAGCAGTGCTGGTTACACCCTCGTGGGCCATTACCTCTCCAGCAGTGCTGGTTACACCCTCGTGGGCCATTACCTCTCCAGCAGTGCTGGTCTCACCCTCGTGGGCCATTACCTCTCCAGCAGTGCTGGTTACACCCTCGTGGGCCATTACCTCTCCAGCAGTGCTGGTCCCACCCTCGTGGGCCATTACCTCTCCAGCAGTGCTGGTTACACCCTCGTGGGCCATTACCTCTCCAGCAGTGCTGGTTACACCCTCGTGGGCCATTACCTCTCCAGCAGTGCTGGTCCCACCCTCGTGGGCCATTACCTCTCCAGCAGTGCTGGTCTCACCCTCGTGGGCCATTACCTCTCCAGCAGTGCTGGTTACACCCTCGTGGGCCATTACCTCTCCAGCAGTGCTGGTCCCACCCTCGTGGGCCATTACCTCTCCAGCAGTGCTGGTTACACCCTCGTGGGCCATTACCTCTCCAGCAGTGCTGGTCCCACCCTCGTGGGCCATTACCTCTCCAGCAGTGCTGGTCTCACCCTCGTGGGCCATTACCTCTCCAGCAGTGCTGGTTACACCCTCGTGGGCCATTACCTCTCCAGCAGTGCTGGTTACACCCTCGTGGGCCATTACCTCTCCAGCAGTGCTGGTTACACCCTCGTGGGCCATTACCTCTCCAGCAGTGCTGGTTACACCCTCGTGGGCCATTACCTCTCCAGCAGTGCTGGTTACACCCTCGTGGGCCATTACCTCTCCAGCAGTGCTGGTTACACCCTCGTGGGCCATTACCTCTCCAGCAGTGCTGGTCCCACCCTCGTGGGCCATTACCTCTCCAGCAGTGCTGGTTACACCCTCGTGGGCCATTACCTCTCCAGCAGTGCTGGTTACACCCTCGTGGGCCATTACCTCTCCAGCAGTGCTGGTTACACCCTCGTGGGCCATTACCTTTCCAGCAGTGCTGGTCCCACCCTCGTGGGCCATTACCTCTCCAGCAGTGCTGGTTACACCCTCGTGGGCCATTACCTCTCCAGCAGGGCTGGTGACACCCTCGTGGGCCGTTACCTCTCCAGCAGTGCTGGTTACACCCTCGTGGGCCATTACCTCTCCAGCAGTGCTGGTCTCACCCTCGTGGGCCATTACCTCTCCAGCAGTGCTGGTTACACCCTCGTGGGCCATTACCTCTCCAGCAGTGCTGGTCCCACCCTCGTGGGCCATTACCTCTCCAGCAGTGCTGGTTACACCCTCGTGGGCCATTACCTCTCCAGCAGTGCTGGTCCCACCCTCGTGGGCCATTACCTCTCCAGCAGTGCTGGTTACACCCTCGTGGGCCATTACCTCTCCAGCAGTGCTGGTTACACCCTCGTGGGCCATTACCTCTCCAGCAGTGCTGGTTACACCCTCGTGGGCCATTACCTCTCCAGCAGTGCTGGTCTCACCCTCGTGGGCCATTACCTCTCCAGCAGTGCTGGTTACACCCTCGTGGGCCATTACCTCTCCAGCAGTGCTGGTTACACCCTCGTGGGCCATTACCTCTCCAGCAGTGCTGGTTACACCCTCGTGGGCCATTACCTCTCCAGCAGTGCTGGTTACACCCTCGTGGGCCATTACCTCTCCAGCAGTGCTGGTTACACCCTCGTGGGCCATTACCTCTCCAGCAGTGCTGGTCTCACCCTCGTGGGCCATTACCTCTCCAGCAGTGCTGGTCTCACCCTCGTGGGCCATTACCTCTCCAGCAGTGCTGGTTACACCCTCGTGGGACATTACCTCTCCAGCAGTGCTGGTTACACCCTCGTGGGCCATTACCTCTCCAGCAGTGCTGGTCTCACCCTCGTGGGCCATTACCTCTCCAGCAGTGCTGGTTACACCCTCGTGGGCCATTACCTCTCCAGCAGTGCTGGTTACACCCTCGTGGGCCATTACCTCTCCAGCAGTGCTGGTTACACCCTCGTGGGCCATTACCTCTCCAGCAGTGCTGGTTACACCCTCGTGGGCCATTACCTCTCCAGCAGTGCTGGTCTCACCCTCGTGGGCCATTACCTCTCCAGCAGTGCTGGTTACACCCTCGTGGGCCATTACCTCTCCAGCAGTGCTGGTCTCACCCTCGTGGGCCATTACCTCTCCAGCAGTGCTGGTTACACCCTCGTGGGCCATTACCTCTCCAGCAGTGCTGGTTACACCCTCGTGGGCCATTACCTCTCCAGCAGTGCTGGTTACACCCTCGTGGGCCATTACCTCTCCAGCAGTGCTGGTTACACCCTCGTGGGCCATTACCTCTCTACTACTGTCAATCTATTATGACTCGGGAAATCGTAATGATCTAATTTATATTATCACTTAATAAATCAAAGATTTGTTAAGTTATACCATGAATTAAGGAATTATCCTGGACTTCACCTTACAAAACAGACAAAACAAATGTGATAGTAATTATGTACAAGGTGGCTTATAGTGGAAAAATGATCATGTTATAAGAAGACGGAAGAACTTAGGTGCCTCTTAATGGCTGATGCATCTTAGGGCCAGGAGGATCCCTCTCCTGACCGGTTTAAAAGTAATAATGGCACTGCCGTCTATGGGACGGATGATGCAACAAATTTAGTCTCAGTAGCAGCAAATTGGAAATTTTACTGAAATTAAAAAAAATGGGATCGTCAGATTATCATCAAAAAGAAGCGCTAAGCCACAAGGGCTATACAGCGCTGCAGGGTAGGGAAGGAAGTGAGGGTATTGGGCGGCAGAAGGGGGGAGGGATGATCAGTAGGTTACAGAAAACAGCGAGGCAGGGGATAGTGCAGGGTAGAGGGTAGCAAGAGATTGAAGTAGAAAGGGCTGAAGGTATCATCAGAGTTTGTGAAGTAAGTCAGTTGTTGTCAAAAAGTCAATGAGAGTCTCTGGATGAAAGGTGGGTCCATCAGCGAGAAGGGAAGGTAAAGAGAAAGCAGCGGAGCGAAGACGATGACGGAGGTAAATTCTGCATGCTCGTTGATAAAGTGGGCAGTCCAACAGAATGTGACTGACTGATAATGGAACCTGACAATTCTCACAGAGGAGCAGGGCGCCTCTCCATGAGATATCCATGAGTAAGACGAGTATGGCCAATGCGAAGACGGGAGAGAGTAGTCTCCCAACCTCGACACTGGTGACAAGAAGACGGCCAGTAACCTATACTCGGTCTAATAGATTGAAGTTTGTTACCAAGCATAGTAGACCAACGTAGTTGCCAACGGGTGTGAAGGTGGGTAGCTATTGCAGCAAAATAGTCCATAAATGGAATACCTCTATATGAAACTGGTAGGTCATGTACTGCTGACCGTGCAGCAGTGTCTGCCTGTTCATTGCCCTGTATGTCAACATGACCAGGGACCCAACAAAAAACAATATCTTTATGCTTGGTAAAAATGCAGCATAGCCAAAGTTGGATACGGAGGACTAAGGGGAGAGGTGTATCAAATTTCTGTATAGCCTGTAAAGCACTAAGGGAGTCTGAGACAACCACAAATGATGACACAGGCATAGATGCAATACAGATAAGTGCTGCAAGAATGGCATACAATTCAGCAGTAAAATACTAGCCGAAGATAGTAAATGCCCTCGTACGACGCTGTCCGGAAACACTGCTGCGAATCCTACGCCGTCAGAAGACTGAGAGCCATCTGTGTACACTGCAATGGCATGAGAATGAGAGTGGAAGTGGTCAAGAAAAAGAGTGGGAAGCGACCGTAGACAGTTGGGCTTTCGAGCAAGGGAGAGAGAAAGAACAGACTCGAACAGCTGGAACTTCCCAGGGGGGTAGGGAAAAGTGAGATGCTACATGAACATAGAAAGGTGGTAATTGAAGAGAAGACAAGAGCGAATGTAGGCGAAAAGAGAAGGGACGGAGTAAACAGGGGCGGCGAAGAAATAAAGAATGTCTACTAATATCGGTGACCATTCTATAAATGGAAGGATTGCGGAGATCATGAGAGCGTACATAGTAGCGAAGGCAATGGGCATCACGGCGATCGGATAAGGATGGAACGTTCGCTTCTGCATAGAGGCTCTCAACAGGGGAAGAGTGAAAAGCACCAAGGCATAAACCTAATCCTTCGTGATGAATGGGGTTAAGGCTAGAGAGAGTAGCAGGAGAGGCCGCTGAATAGATCTGGTCACCAAGTTGCCAGTAATGTTTTCCATTAGATAAGATCGATGACGATGAGGTCGTCTCCTAGCCAGTAGAGGACAAGTGTGTGACTATCATTATCCCTCAAGCAGCACACACTAGCAGGGATGGTGCAGAGTATCTCAGAGGCAAAACATGCTCTCTGGACACTTGGTTTCGAGTTGCGGGAAGAAGTTTGTGTACACAGTGTTGATAAGATGTTGATAGAACCTTAAAGTCAGATAAAAGTGAAGGCTCTTGCGTCTGGTAACTCCAGATGTGTCTGACGTGCAGTAAATATATAATGTTAAAATATTAATCGCAATTGCAGTATGTTTTTTATGAAACAATGTTTTTGTCTATGGATAACTAAGAACTGGTTTGGTTAATTAGTTACATATGCAGTAGGCTATAGGAAATGGGAAATAAAAAGCATAATGACGTGACTGGAGAAGTTTACAAATTACCAGTAATTGGCAGGGTCGCCATTTGGAGAAGACCGGGGGGGGAAGGGGGCAGTACCGGCGGACCTCGTACAATACCAGCCGTTATACTACTGCTAACTCTTCTCGTTCTACCAGTCCCGTCCCCAACTTTTCAGTCATATATATACTGGCTGCCGTCCCTTCACTCTTCTGTGCCACTAACTCATGGTCCAAGAAGGACCGAAACGTTGTCAAAAGCTTCAGTCTTCTATGTGCAGTTAACTTGTGAATAAGAAATAACTTATTATTATTATAATTAAGAAGTGCTAAACCACAAGGGCTATACAGCACTGCAGGGCGGGAAGGAAGCGAGGGTATCAGGTGGTAAAAGGGAGATGGATGAGCAATAGGTTATGGAGAACAGAGAGGCAGTGGATGGTGAAAGGGTAGAGGGCAGCAAGAGATTGAGGTTGAAAGGGCTGAGGGGAGTGCAAAAGGTATCATCAGAGTTTGTGGAGTAAGATAAGATAAGATTTCGTTCGGATTTTTAACCCCGGAGGGTTAGCCACCCAGGATAACCCAAGAAAGTCAGTGCGTCATCGAGGACTGTCTAACTTATTTCCATTGGGGTCCTTAATCTTGTCCCCCAGGATGCGACCCACACCAGTCGACTAACACCCAGGTACCTATTTGCTGCTAGGTGAACAGGACAACAGGTGTAAGGAAACGTGTCAAATGTTTCCACCCGCCGGGAATCGAACCCGGGCCCTCCGTGTGTGAAGCGGGAGCTTTAGCCACCAGGCCACCGGTCGTTGTCAAGAAGTCAATGAGAGTCAGGATTAAAGGAGGGTCCATCAGCAAGAAGGGAAGGTAAAGAGAGAGTAGTAGAGCGGAGACGACGTTGGAGGTAAATTCTGCGTATTCGTTGATAGAGAGGGCAGTCTAATAGAATGTGGCTAATCGATATTTGAACTTGACACTGCTCACAGAGAGGAACAGGGTGCCTCTCCATGAGATACCCATGAGTAAGACGAGTGTGGCCAATGTGAAGGCGGGAGAGAGTAGTCTCCCAACCTCGGCACTGATGACAAGACGGCCAGTAACCTATGCTCGGTTTAATAGAATGAAGTTTGTTACCGGGTAAAGTTGACCAACGTTGTTGCCAACGGGTGTGAAGGTGGGTGTGAAGGTGGAAATGGAACACCTATATGAAGTTGGTAGGTCATGTACTGCTGACCGCGCAGCAGTGTCTGCCTGTTCATTTTCCTGTACGTCAACATGACCAGGGACCCAACAAAAACAATATCTTTATGCTTGGTAGAGATACGGCATAGCCAAAGTTGGATACAGAGAACTAGGGGGTGAGGTGTATCAAATTTCCGTATAGCCTGTAGAGCACTAAGGGTGTCTGAGACTACGACAAATGATGACACAGGCATAGATGAGATACGAATAAGTGCTGCAAGAATGGCATACAATTCAGCAGTAAAAATGCTACCCGAAGATAGTAAATGCCCTCGCACGACGCTGTCCGGAAACACTGCTGTGAATCCGACGCCGTAAGGAGAATTAGAGCCATCTGTGTACACTGCAATGGCATGAGAATGAGAGTGGAAGTGGTCAAGAAGCCACAGTAGGCAGTTGGGCTTTCGAGCAAGGGAGTGAGAAAGAACAGACTCGAACAGCTGGAACTTCCCAGAGGGGTAGGGAGAAGTGAGATGCTACATGAACATATAAAGGTGGTAACTGAAGGGAAGACGAGTGAATATAGACAAAGAGAAGGGACGGAGCAAACAGGGGCGACGAACAAATAAAGAATGTCTACTAATATCGGTGGCCATTCTATAAATGGAAGGATTGCGGAGATCGTGAGAGCGTACATAGTAGCGAAGGCAATGGGCATCACGGCAATCAGACAAGGATGGAACATTCACTTCTGCATAGAGGCTCTCAACAGGGGAAGAGCGAAAAGCACCAAGGCATAAACGTAATCCTTGGTGATGGATGGGGTTAAGGCTAGAGAGAGTAGCAGGAGAGGCCACTGAATAGATCTGGTCACAATAATCGAGTTTAGATAAAATGAGGGCTGAATGTAGGCGAAGCAAAGTTCGACGGCTGGTTCCCCAGGAAAGATGAGCAAGGGTTTTAAGAAGGTTCAGCCGGCTGTGACAAGTTGCCTTCAGAGAGGTAATGTGAAGTTTCCAGGATAATCTACGGTCAAAGAGAAGGCCTAGAAACCTGTATCACGTTCAGGGATACGGGAGCCATAGAGGTACAAAGGATGATCGGAGATGACAGAGCGTCTAGTGAAAGTAATATGGTGAGTTTTGGTACTGGAAAATTTAAACCCATGTGTGGTGGCCCAATAGGAAACACGGTCGACCGCATGCTGGAGAGAAACTGTAATGAGGTGACAGTCAGCACCTGCACAAGCAATAGCGAAGCAGTGCAAGAAAGTTATAAAATACCGACAACATGAAAGTTGAGACACATGTGCAACATCTGGATATCTTTATTGTAGACGTTACGCCATCCAGTGGCTTTATCAATACAGATTCTAGGACATCATTGGAAGACAGTAGAATTATATACCAAAGATGAGGTAATCAGTCCCTCAGCCTTGGAGTTCGTGTTCACAACATCGTGGTGGAGGAGGCGGGATCACAGTGATCCCGCCTCCTCCTGCTTCACCTCACCTGACTGCAGTATATAAGCCACCTCTGGCCCTATGCTGCATTTCCTACAAGAGTGATGGACTGAACACATCGATTCCAGGTTGAGGGGCTGATTACCTCAAACTTCTCCTCTCCTTACCCATTTCAACTTTGTATTGGACTGATGAAGCCACTGAGTGGCGAAACGTTTCTTCAATAAAGATTCCCATGTGTTGCATGTCTCAATTCTTCAGTTAAAAAGCTCTTAAGGAAGGATGGTAGATTGCCTCGGAGGCCTAAGGAGTGGGCTTGGGCCAAAATATTATACCTCCAAGTTGTGTCATATGCCTTCTCAAGGTCAAAAAATATGGCAATAACTGAGTGGTTATTCGCAAAAGCATTACGAATATACGTATTATGGTAGATCGGCCCTTACAAAAGCCATACTTACTAGTGGAGAGACTGTTGTGAACCTCTAAACACCACATTAAATGTCGATTTACCAGACGTTCCATCACTTTGCAAACTGCACTAGTAAGAGCAATGGGATGATAGTGGGAGGCATCATGCCCTGTAGTACCCGGCTTGCAGAAAGGGAGAACAATGGCAGGTTTCCACAGCTGGGGAAGAACTCCTTGTGACCAAATAAGATTGAAGACGTTTAAGAGGACTACAAGGGCTGACTGATGTACATGTTGTAACATCCGAATATGAATGTCGTCAGGCCCAGCCGCCGATGATCGGCAAGATGAGTGTGTTGCCTCCAGTTCCCGAAGTGTAAAAGGCATATTATACTGTTCTTCTCTGAGAGAAGACTTTGAGGAAAGAAACGAGGGGCATAGATGGAGCCCCCGGGAAATACGGACCAGATGAGTGCCAATTTCAATGGTAACGTCAAGAGGGTTTGCTGTATCAACACCGGCGACCTACAGAACAGGAGCCGGGTCAAGAGAGTATTTACCACTCAATTTCCTCACTTTTTTCCAGGCTGCACTCAGAGGAAGCAGAGGTGATGGTGGAAACAATCTCGCCAGCAAGTGCGTTTAGCTTCACAGATGACACGGCGAGCGACCGCACGCTTCTGCTTAAAATCAAGAAGTCTCTCATCGGTTCTATTGTACTGGTACCTGCCCCATGCAGCGTACTGCACGAGCACAAGCAGGAGACCACCAAGGCATGCACTTCTGAGAATGCCTGCCTGAGGTTTGGGGTATAGAATGAGAAGCTGCTGTTAAAACTGACATCGAGAAGAGGTGTAAGAGCTCATCAATGGAGGATGAAAAAGGAACCTCACTAAAAGCAGTGAGTTGAGAGTATAGGTCCCAATTTGCATGATCAAATTGCCAGCGAGGGCTACGGAAAGGTGGTGAATATGAAGAAGAAAGAATGGTTGGAAAATGATCGCTGTCATGCAAGTCCGGTAGAACAGACCAGGCGAAGTATAGTGCAGTGGAGGAAGAACAGACCGATAGATCGATGCAAGAGAGAGTATGAGTACGAGGATCAAAACGGGTGGGAGAACCCATATTTAAAACATGAAGGGGGTGAGAGGCGAGAAAAGTCTCCATCTGAATGCCCCCCCAGAGGAAATGGTGGGCATTAAAATCGCCAAGTAACAGAAGTGGTGGTGTTAAGGATGAAACAAGGCGAAATCTGGGATAGAAAATGCCCGAGGAGAGAGATATAAAGAACATTGTAAACCACTTATTCAAGTGGATACGCGCTGCAGTGTAATGCAGCGAGGTATGGACAAATAATTGACAGTACGGAATATCATTGCATAGAAGAAGGTCACTTTCATTAAAGGTCCCATCTGAGAAAGGATCCAAAGAAGACCCTAGTAACTTTAATTTCATAGTCCCTTTTAGCTTTTCTTATCCCCTTTTTAATGTCCCTCTTAATATCAATATACTGATTCATAAGATGACCCTCACCTCTTTTGATACGCCTATAAATTCCTTTCTTATGCCCTAGTAGATATTTCAGCCTATTATTCATCCATTTTGGGTCATTTCTATTTGATTCAATTTCTTTATACGGGATAAACGTTCTTTGAGCAACATGAATAGTGTTCAGAAAACTGTCATATTGATAGCTCTCTTCGTTACCCCAGTCAGCAGATAAGTGTTCTCTAAGCCCATCGTAATCTAAGCGAAAATCTGGGACTGTTACTGAGTTATCGCTACTATCATACTTCCCTTCAATGCTAAATGTAATTGATTTGTGGTCGCTAGCACCCAGTTCCTCTGAAATTTCTAAATTATTAACAAGGGATTCATTGTTTGCCAGAACTAAGTCAAGCAGGTTATTTCCCCTTGTAGGTTCTGTCACAAACTGCTTCAAAAAACAATCCTGAACTACTTCTAAGAAATCGTATGATTCTAAATTCCCAGTCAAGAAATTCCAATCAATATGACTAAAGTTAAAGTCTCCTAGAATTACTACATTATCGTGCCTTGTGGCCTTAACAATTTCCTCCCATAGTAGTCTCCCTTGGTCTCTATCTAAGTTTGGGGGACGGTATATCACTCCTAAAATCAGTTTTTCATGCCCCTCTGAAAATTCTATCCAGACTCTGTATGTGTTACTTCAGACTTAATACCCGTTTTTATGCAACAGTTCAAGCGATCTCGGACATAAAATGCCACCCCACCACCCTTCCCGATACTTCTATCTACTTGGAACAATTTAAAATCCTGAATGTGACATTCCGCAGGCATGTCCCGACTTTTTGAATTAAACCACGTCTCAGTTAAGGCAAATACATCATGTTACCTGCACTAGCAACTAATCTCAACTCGTCCATCTTATTCCTAGCACTACGGCTATTAGCATAATAAACATTGAAAGACTCTCTCTTTACCCTTCCTGCTCATTTCTGTTTTTCTACTAAACCTATTACTGTCCTTATCACCCAGTGTCACTGGCTTTTCAATATCTACCTCGTTCTGCTTATTACTAGTTCCCCTAGAACTCATATTACTACACTGGGACTTCACTGTTTTCCTGCCAAAACCCATACCACTAACTATTCCTAGTTTAAAGTCCTAACAGCTCCCTCCACTGCAGTTGCCAGTGCCCCCACCCCAGACCTAGATAAGTGAACCCCAGACCTGGCATACATGTCATTTCTGCCATAGAAGAGGTCCCAGTTGTCAATGAGTGTTACCACATTTTCCTCACAGTATTTGTCTAACCAGCAATTGACACCAATTGCCCTGGACAACCATTCATTTCCCACTCCTCTCCTTGGCAAAATACCACATATGACAGGGTTCCCACCCTTCCTCTTATTTCTGTTGCTGACCTATACCTGCTAATCAGGTCTTCACTCCTACGTCTGCCAACATCGTTGCCTCCAGCACTGAGACAGATAATAGGATTGCTCCCATTACCTCTCATGATGTCATCCAGACGGCTAACAATATCCTCCATCCCAGCCCCAGGAAAGCAAACTCTCTGTCTCCTACTCCTGTCTTTCAAGCAGAACGCCCTATCCATATACCTATATCCATATACGCAATTCACACAACCATTTAATTAACGACAGAAACTCAAGACTTATCGCCACAGAAGACAACACTCAATTCCGAAGAAACCTGGAATCATCGCTTATCTCTATAACCAACAATTTCAACCAGAACAATGGCTTCTATAACGTAGCTGAACCACTCGCCAAGAAACTTCTTCATCGCTATCCCACATAAGAACATTGAACACTGCACAAGGTCTGCTCACAACTTGTCCAATACCCCTGCCAAGCTACCCAAGACTCTATAACCCCACCCGGTAGATCATCAGATGCAGCATTCTCCACCTGACCTCAACATTCTGAACATGCCTATAAATACTCTCGTACCTTCCAACCCCAGGTAGATCTGTGTGTGATTTGAAAAACCCACTGTGTGGGCGAAACGTTGTCAATACAGGATCACATTATACTGCATATATATTTATGTTTACATTGTGTCGGTATTTTATACCATTTATTTTCACAGTATATTAGACCCCGAGCTGCAGTATGCTAGACCCCGAGCTGCAGTATGCTAGACCCCAAGCTGCAGTATGCTAGACCCCAAGCTGCAGTATGCTAGACCCCAAGCTGCAGTATGCTAGACCCCAAGCTGTAGTATGCTAGACCCCAAGCTGCAGTATGCTAGACCCCAAGCTGCAGTATGCTAGACCCCAAGCTGCAGTATGCTAGACCCCAAGCTGTAGTATGCTAGACCCCAAGCTGTTGTATGCTAGACCCCAAGCTGCAGTATGCTAGACCCCAAGCTGTAGTATGCTAGACCCCCAAGCTGTAGTATGCTAGACCCCAAACTGCAGTATGCTAGACCTCAAGCTGTTGTATGCTAGACCCCAAGCTGAAGTATGCTAGACCCCAAGCTGTAGTATGCTAGACAACAAGCTGTTGTATGCTAGACCCCAAGCTGTAGTATGCTAGACCCCAAGTATATGCTAGACCCCAAGCTGTAGTATGCTAAACCCCAAGCTGCTATTCTAGACCCCAAGCTATATGCCCAAGCTAGCTAGACCCCTGTTGTATGCTAGACCCCCAAGCTATATGCTAGACCCCCAAGCTAGGCTGTAGTATACTAGATCCCAAGCCTAGACCCCAAGCTGCATGCTAGACCCCAAGCTGTACTCTGGACCCAAGCTACTAGACCCCAAGCTGTAGTATACTAGTATGTAATAGCAAGACCCAAGCTGCAGTATGCTAGACCCCAAGCTATAGTACGCTAGACCCCAAGCTATAGTACGCTAGACCCTAAGCTGCTGTATGCTAGACACCAAGCTGTAGTACGTTAGACCCCAAGCTGTAGTATGCTAGACCCCAAGCTGCAGTATGCTAGACCCCAAGCTGCAGTATGCTAGACCCCAAGCTGCAGTATGCTAGACCCCAAGCTGCAGTATGCTAGACCCCAAGCTATAGTACGCTAGACCCAAGCAACAGTATGCTAGACCCCAAGCTGTAGTATACTAGATCCCAAGTTGTAATATGCAAGACCCCAAGCTGTTGTATGCTAGACCCCAAGCTATAGTACGCTAGACCCAAGCTGCAGTATGCTAGACCCTAAGCTGTTGTATGCTAGACACCAATCTGTAGTACGTTAGACCCCCAAGCTGTAGTATGCTAGACCCCAAGCTGCAGTATGCTAGACCCCAAGCTGCAGTATGCTAGACCCCAAGCTGGAGTATGCTAGACACCAAGCTGTATGCTAGTCCCCAAGCTGTAGTATGCTAGTCCCCAAGCTGCAGTATGCTAGACCCAAAGCTGCAGTACGCTAGACCCCAAGCTGCAGTATGCTAGCAAGTAGTATGCTAGACCCCAAGCTGTTGTATGCTAGTAGCTGCTATGCTACCCAAGCTGTAGCTGCAGTATGCTAGACCCCAAGCTGTAGTATGCTAGACCCCAAGCTGTAGTATGCTAGACCCCAAGCTGCAGTATGCTTGACCTCAAGCTGCAGTATGCTAGACCCAAGCTGTAGTATGCTAGACCCCAAGCTGTTGTATGCTAGACCCCTAGCTGCAGTATGCTAGACCCCAAGCTGTAGTATGCTAGACCCCAAGCTGTAGTATGCTAGACCCCAAGCTGTTGTATGCTAGACCCCAAGCTGCAGTATGCTAGAACCCAAGCTGTAGTACGCTAGACCCAAGCTGCAGTATGCTAGACCCCAAGCTGTAGTATGCTAGACCCAAAGCTGCAGTACGCTAGACCCCAAGCTGCAGTACGCTAGACCCCAAGCTGCAGTATGCTAGACCCTGAGCTGCAGTATGCTAGACCCCAAGCTGCAGTATGCTAGACCCCAAGCTGCAGTATGCTAGACCCCAAGCTGCAGTATGCTAGACCCCAAGCTGCAGTATGCTAGACCCCAAGCTGCGGTATGCTAGACCCCAAGCTGCAGTATGCTAGACCCAAAGCTGCAGTATGCTAGACCCAGAGCTGCAGTATGCTAGACCCCATGCTGCGGTATGCTAGACCCATAGCTGCGGTATGCTAGACCCCAAGCTGCAGTATGCTAGACCCCAAGCTGCGGTATGCTAGACCCCAAGCTGCGGTATGCTAGACCCCAAGCTGCAGTATGCTAGACCCCAAGCTGCAGTATGCTAGACCCCAAGCTGCAGTATGCTAGACCCCAAGCTGCAGTATGCTAGACCCCAAGCTGCAGTATGCTAGACCCCAAGCTGCAGTATGCTAGACCTCAAGCTGCAGTATGCTAGACCCCAAGCTGCAGTATGCTAGACCTCAAGCTGCAGTATGCTAGACCCCAAGCTGCAGTATGCTAGACCCCAAGCTGCAGTATGCTAGACCCCAAGCTGCAGTATGCTAGACCCCAAGCTGCAGTATGCTAGACCCCAAGCTGCAGTATGCTAGACCCCAAGCTGCAGTATGCTAGACCCCAAGCTGCGGTATGCTAGACCCCAAGCTGCAGTATGCTAGACCCCAAGAACCACGCTGGAATATACTTGTCCCAAGCTTCAGCACGCAGGTGCCACATACAAGTTAGATCTAAGCTGTAGCTTGCAGCTGTCGTATTAAACGTTATTTAGCTTAAGAGCTAGCTTGCAGCTATCACATCAATTACATACATATTAAGAGACAATAATGGCTGACAGCCCAACAGCATGAATTAGAGAATGAAGAATTGTGAAGGAAGAAAACTCTCCTTAAACTCTAGATTATATATTATGTTAAGAGGGAGAAGTGAAATTTTAATCACATGGAGCTGACAGATTGACGTGAGGTTGAGAGATTGGCATGAGGTTGATATGTTGACAGGAGGTTGAGAGATTGGCATGAGGTTGATATGTTGACAAGAGGTTGACAGATTGGCATGAGGTTGATATGTTGACAGGAGGTTGACAGATTGGCATGAGGTTGATATGTTGACAGGAGGTTGACATGAGGTTGACAGGAGGCTGACAGATTGACGTGAGGCTGACAGATTGGCATGAGGTTGATATGTTGACAAGAGGTTGACAGATTGGCATGAGGTTGATATGTTGACAGGAGGTTGACAGATTGGCATGAGGTTGATATGTTGACAAGAGGTTGACAGATTGGCATGAGGTTGATATGTTGACAGGAGGTTGACAGATTGGCATGAGGTTGATATGTTGACAAGAGGTTGACAGATTGGCATGAGGTTGATATGTTGACAGGAGGTTGACAGATTGGCATGAGGTTGATATGTTGACAGGAGGTTGACAGATTGGCATGAGGTTGATATGTTGACAGGAGGTTGACAGATTGGCATGAGGTTGATATGTTGACAGGAGGTTGACAGATTGGCATGAGGTTGATATGTTGACATGAGGTTGACAGTTTGGCATGTGGTTGATATGTTGACAGGAGCTTGACAGATTGACGTGAGGTTGATATGTTGACAGGAGGTTGACAGATTGGCATGAGGTTGATATGTTGACAGGAGCTTGACAGATTGACGTGAGGTTGATATGTTGACAGGAGGTTGACAGATTGGCATGAGGTTGATATGTTGACAGGAGGTTGACAGATTGGCATGAGGTTGATATGTTGACAGGAGGTTGACAAATTGGCATGAGGTTGATATGTTGACAGGAGGTTGACATGAGGTTGACAGATTGACATGAGGTTGATATGTTGACAGGAGGTTGACAGATTGGCATGAGGTTGATATGTTGACAGGAGGTTGACATGAGGTTGACAGATTGACATGAGGTTGACATGAGGTTGTGAGAATCATCATTTGTAATTACCAGGCAGAGAACATATTAAATAACAGAAGCAGTAGTGAGAAACATTACTGATTGAATTTCATCACAAAATGAAGAGTTGAAGAGTAATGGATGTTGCAGAGCAGTGATCCTCACCCAGGGGTAAACTTACCTCTTGGGGGTATTACCCCTCGGGGGTATAAAATTACCCCTCGGAGGTATAAAATTACCCCTCGGGGGTATAAAATTACCCCTCGGGGGTACAAAATTACCCCTCGGGGGTATAAAATTACCCCTCGGGGGTACAAAATTACCCCTCGGGGGTACAAAATTACCCCTCGGGGGTACAAAATTACCCCTCGGGGGTACAAAATTACCCCTCGGGGGTACAAAATTACCCCTCGGGGGTATAAAATTACCCCTCGGGGGTACAAAATTACCCCTCGGGGGTACAAAATTACCCCTCGGGGGTACAAAATTACCCCTCGGGGGTACAAAATTACCCCTCGGGGGTACAAAATTACATGTCAAGGGGTAAATATCTGATGTACGAAACCTGAATAATCAATGTTTTTTCCTTTATGATGGCGACAAATATATTGTATGGAAGTATTGGGATATATGGAGGTTAATACTGGAGGAGGAGATGAGCATCCCTGAGGAGGTTAATACTGGAGGAGGAGAGCATCCCTGAGGAGGTTAATACTGGAGGAGGAGAGGAGCATCCCTGAGGAGGTTAATACTGGAGGAGGAGAGGAGCATCACTGAGGAGGTTAATACTGGAGGAGGAGATGAGCATCCCTGAGGAGGTTAATACTGGAGGAGGAGAGGAGCATCCCTGAGGAGGTTAATACTGGAGGAGGAGAGCATCCCTGAGGAGGTTAATACTGGAGGAGGAGATGAGCATCCCTGAGGAGGTTAATACTGGAGGAGGAGAGGAGCATCCCTGAGGAGGTTAATACTGGAGGAGAGAGAGCATCCCTGAGGAGGTTAATACTGGAGGAGGAGAGGAGCATCCCTGAGGAGGTTAATACTGGAGGAGGAGAGGAGCATCCCTGAGGAGGTTAATACTGGAGGAGGAGATGAGCATCCCTGAGGAGGTTAATACTGGAGGAGAGGAGCATCCCTGAGGAGGTTAATACTGGAGGAGGAGATGAGCATCCCTGAGGAGGTTAATACTGGAGGAGGAGAGGAGCATCCCTGAGGAGGTTAATACTGGAGGAGGAGATGAGCATCCCTGAGGAGGTTAATACTGGAGGAGGAGAGGAGCATCCCTGAGGAGGTTAATACTGGAGGAGAGGAGCATCCCTGAGGAGGTTAATACTGGAGGAGGAGAGGAGCATCCCTGAGGAGGTTAATACTGGAGGAGGAGAGGAGCATCCCTGAGGAGGTTAATACTGGAGGAGGAGATGAGCATCCCTGAGGAGGTTAATACTGGAGGAGGAGATGAGCATCCCTGAGGAGGTTAATACTGGAGGAGGAGAGGAGCATCCCTGAGGAGGTTAATACTGGAGGAGGAGAGGAGCATCCCTGAGGAGGTTAATACTGGAGGAGGAGATGAGCATCCCTGAGGAGGTTAATACTGGAGGAGGAGATGAGCATCCCTGAGGAGGTTAATACTGAAGGAGGAGATGAGCATCCCTGAGGAGGTTAATACTGCAGGAGGAGATGAGCATCCCTGAGGAGGTTAATACTGGAGGAGGAGAGGAGCATCCCTGAGGAGGTTAATACTGGAGGAGGAGAGGAGCATCCCTGAGGAGGTTAATACTGGAGGAGGAGATGAGCATCCCTGAGGAGGTTAATACTGGAGGAGGAGATGAGCATCCCTGAGGAGGTTAATACTGGAGGAGATGAGCATCCCTGAGGAGGTTAAAACTGGAGGAGGAGATGAGCATCCCTGAGGAGGTTAATACTGGAGGAGGAGAGGAGCATCCCTGAGGAGGTTAATACTGGAGGAGGAGATGAGCATCCCTGAGGAGGTTAATACTGGAGGAGATGAGCATCCCTGAGGAGGTTAATACTGGAGGAGGAGATGAGCATCCCTGAGGAGGTTAATACTGGAGGAGGAGATGAGCATCCCTGAGGAGGTTAATACTGGAGGAGATGAGCATCACTGAGGAGGTTAATACTGGAGGAGGAGATGAGCATCCCTGAGGAGGTTAATACTGGAGGAGATGAGCATCCCTGAGGAGGTTAATACTGGAGGAGGAGATGAGCATCACTGAGGAGGTTAATACTGGAGGAGGAGATGAGCATCCCTGAGGAGGTTAATACTGGAGGAGATGAGCATCACTGAGGAGGTTAATACTGGAGGAGGAGAGGAGCATCCCTGAGGAGGTTAATACTGGAGGAGGAGATGAGCATCCCTGAGGAGGTTAATACTGGAGGAGATGAGCATCACTGAGGAGGTTAATACTGGAGGAGGAGAGGAGCATCCCTGAGGAGGTTAATACTGGAGGAGATGAGCATGAGGAGGTTAATACTGGAGGAGGAGAGGAGCATGAGGAGGTTAATACTGGAGGAGGAGAGGAGCATCCCTGAGGAGGTTAATACTGGAGGAGGAGAGGAGCATCCCTGAGGAGGTTAATACTGGAGGAGGAGAGGAGCATCCCTGAGGAGGTTAATACTGCAGGAGGAGATGAGCATCCCTGAGGAGGTTAATACTGGAGGAGGAGATGAGCATCCCTGAGGAGGTTAATACTGGAGGAGGAGAGGAGCATCCCTGAGGAGGTTAATACTGGAGGAGGAGATGAGCATCCCTGAGGAGGTTAATACTGGAGGAGGAGATGAGCATCCCTGAGGAGGTTAGTACTGGAGGAGGAGAGGAGCATCCCTGAGGAGGTTAATACTGGAGGAGGAGATGAGCATCCCTGAGGAGGTTAATACTGGAGGAGGAGATGAGCATCCCTGAGGAGGTTAATACTGCAGGAGATGAGCATCCCTGAGGAGGTTAATACTGGAGGAGGAGAGGAGCATCCCTGAGGAGGTTAATACTGGAGGAGGAGAGGAGCATCCCTGAGGAGGTTAATACTGGAGGAGAGGAGCATCCCTGAGGAGGTTAATACTGGAGGAGATGAGCATCCCTGAGGAGGTTAATACTGGAGGAGGAGAGGAGCATCCCTGAGGAGGTTAATACTGCAGGAGGAGATGAGCATCCCTGAGGAGGTTAATACTGCAGGAGGAGAGGAGCATCCCTGAGGAGGTTAATACTGGAGGAGGAGATGAGCATCCCTGAGGAGGTTAATACTGGAGGAGGAGAGGAGCATCCCTGAGGAGGTTAATACTGGAGGAGATGAGCATCCCTGAGGAGGTTAATACTGGAGGAGATGAGCATCCCTGAGGAGGTTAATACTGGAGGAGGAGAGGAGCATCCCTGAGGAGGTTAATACTGGAGGAGGAGATGAGCATCCCTGAGGAGGTTAATACTGGAGGAGGAGATGAGCATCCCTGAGGAGGTTAATACTGGAGGAGGAGAGGAGCATCCCTGAGGAGGTTAATACTGGAGGAGGAGATGAGCATCCCTGAGGAGGTTAATACTGGAGGAGGAGAGGAGCATCCCTGAGGAGGTTAATACTGGAGGAGATGAGCATCCCTGAGGAGGTTAATACTGGAGGAGGAGAGGAGCATCCCTGAGGAGGTTAATACTGGAGGAGGAGATGAGCATCCCTGAGGAGGTTAATACTGGAGGAGGAGATGAGCATCCCTGAGGAGGTTAATACTGGAGGAGGAGAGGAGCATCCCTGAGGAGGTTAATACTGGAGGAGGAGAGGAGCATCCCTGAGGAGGTTAATACTGCAGGAGGAGATGAGCATCCCTGAGGAGGTTAATACTGGAGGAGGAGAGGAGCATCCCTGAGGAGGTTAATACTGGAGGAGATGAGCATCCCTGAGGAGGTTAATACTGGAGGAGGAGAGAAGCATCCCTGAGGAGGTTAATACTGGAGGAGGAGAGGAGCATCCCTGAGGAGGTTAATACTGGAGGAGGAGATGAGCATCCCTGAGGAGGTTAATACTGCAGGAGGAGATGAGCATCCCTGAGGAGGTTAATACTGGAGGAGGAGAGGAGCATCCGTGAGGAGGTTAATACTGGAGGAGGAGATGAGCATCCCTGAGGAGGTTAATACTGCAGAAGGAGATGAGCATCCCTGAGGAGGTTAATACTGGAGGAGAGGAGCATCCCTGATGAGGTTAATACTGGAGGAGGAGATGAGCATCCCTGAGGAGGTTAATACTGGAGGAGAGGAGCATCCCTGAGGAGGTTAATACTGGAGGAGAGGAGCATCCCTGAGGAGGTTAATACTGGAGGAGGAGAGGAGCATCCCTGAGGAGGTTAATACTGGAGGAGGAGAGGAGCATCCCTGAGGAGGTTAATACTGGAGGAGGAGAGGAGCATCCCTGAGGAGGTTAATACTGGAGGAGGAGAGGAGCATCCCTGAGGAGGTTAATACTGCAGGAGGAGAGGAGCATCCCTGAGGAGGTTAATACTGGAGGAGGAGAGGAGCATCCCTGAGGAGGTTAATACTGCAGGAGATGAGCATCACTGAGGAGGTTAATACTGCAGGAGGAGAGGAGCATCCCTGAGGAGGTTAATACTGCAGGAGATGAGCATCACTGAGGAGGTTAATACTGCAGGAGGAGAGGAGCATCCCTGAGGAGGTTAATACTGCAGGAGGAGATGAGCATCCCTGAGGAGGTTAATACTGGAGGAGGAGAGGAGCATCCCTGAGGAGGTTAATACTGCAGGAGATGAGCATCACTGAGGAGGTTAATACTGCAGGAGGAGAGGAGCATCCCTGAGGAGGTTAATACTGCAGGAGAGGAGCATCACTGAGGAGGTTAATACTGCAGGAGGAGAGGAGCATCCCTGAGGAGGTTAATACTGGAGGAGGAGAGGAGCATCCCTGAGGAGGTTAATACTGGAGGAGGAGAGGAGCATCACTGAGGAGGTTAATACTGCAGGAGGAGAGGAGCATCCCTGAGGAAATTTAATACTGGAGGAGGAGAGGAGCATCTCTGAGGAGGTTAATACTGCAGGAGGAGAGGAGCATCCCTGAGGAGGTTAATACTGAAGGAGAGGAGCATCCCTGAGGAGGTTAATACTGCAGGAGGAGAGGAGCATCCCTGAGGAGGTTAATACTGGAGGAGGAGAGGAGCATCCCTGAGGAGGTTAATACTGGAGGAGGAGAGGAGCATCCCTGAGGAGGTTAATACTGAAGGAGGAGAGGAGCATCCCTGAGGAGGTTAATACTGGAGGAGGAGAGGAGCATCCCTGAGGAGGTTAATACTGAAGGAGGAGAGGAGCATCCCTGAGGAGGTTAATACTGAAGGAGGAGAGGAGCATCCCTGAGGAGGTTAATACTGGAGGAGGAGAGGAGCATCCCTGAGGAGGTTAATACTGAAGGAGGAGAGGAGCATCCCTGAGGAGGTTAATACTGGAGGAGGAGAGGAGCATCCCTGAGGAGGTTAATACTGGAGGAGGAGATGAGCATCCCTGAGGAGGTTAATACTGAAGGAGGAGAGGAGCATCCCTGAGGAGGTTAATACTGGAGGAGGAGAGGAGCATCCCTGAGGAGGTTAATACTGAAGGAGGAGAGGAGCATCTCTGAGGAGGTTAATACTGAAGGAGGAGAGGAGCATCCCTGAGGAGGTTAATACTGGAGGAGGAGAGGAGCATCCCTGAGGAGGTTAATACTGGAGGAGGAGAGGAGCATCCCTGAGGAGGTTAATACTGGAGGAGGAGATGAGCATCCCTGAGGAGGTTAATACTGGAGGAGGAGAGGAGCATCCCTGAGGAGGTTAATACTGGAGGAGGAGATGAGCATCCCTGAGGAGGTTAATACTGGAGGAGGAGAGGAGCATCCCTGAGGAGGTTAATACTGGAGGAGAGGAGCATCCCTGAGGAGGTTAATACTGAAGGAGGAGAGGAGCATCCCTGAGGAGGTTAATACTGAAGGAGGAGAGGAGCATCCCTGAGGAGGTTAATACTGGAGGAGGAGAGGAGCATCCCTGAGGAGGTTAATACTGAAGGAGGAGAGGAGCATCCCTGAGGAGGTTAATACTGGAGGAGGAGAGGAGCATCCCTGAGGAGGTTAATACTGGAGGAGGAGAGGAGCATCCCTGAGGAGGTTAATACTGGAGGAGGAGATGAGCATCCCTGAGGAGGTTAATACTGGAGGAGGAGAGGAGCATCCCTGAGGAGGTTAATACTGGAGGAGGAGAGGAGCATCCCTGAGGAGGTTAATACTGGAGGAGGAGAGGAGCATCCCAGAGGAGGTTAATACTGGAGGAGGAGAGGAGCATCCCTGAGGAGGTTAATACTGGAGGAGGAGAGGAGCATCCCTGAGGAGGTTAATACTGGAGGAGGAGAGGAGCATCCCTGAGGAGGTTAATACTGGAGGAGGAGAGGAGCATCCCTGAGGAGGTTAATACTGGAGGAGGAGAGGAGCATCCCTGAGGAGGTTAATACTGGAGGAGGAGAGGAGCATCCCTGAGGAGGTTAATACTGGAGGAGGAGAGGAGCATCCCTGAGGAGGTTAATACTGGAGGAGGAGAGGAGCATCCCTGAGGAGGTTAATACTGGAGGAGGAGAGGAGCATCCCTGAGGAGGTTAATACTGAAGGAGGAGAGGAGCATCCCTGAGGAGGTTAATACTGCAGGAGGAGAGGAGCATCCCTGAGGAGGTTAATACTGGAGGAGGAGAGGAGCATCCCTGAGGAGGTTAATACTGGAGGAGGAGATGAGCATCCCTGAGGAGGTTAATACTGGAGGAGGAGATGAGCATCCCTGAGGAGGTTAATACTGGAGGAGGAGAGGAGCATCCCTGAGGAGGTTAATACTGGAGGAGGAGAGGAGCATCCCTGAGGAGGTTAATACTGGAGGAGGAGAGGAGCATCCCTGAGGAGGTTAATACTGGAGGAGGAGAGGAGCATCCCTGAGGAGGTTAATACTGGAGGAGGAGAGGAGCATCCCTGAGGAGGTTAATACTGCAGGAGAGGAGCATCCCTGAGGAGGTTAATACTGCAGGAGGAGAGGAGCATCCCTGAGGAGGTTAATACTGGAGGAGGAGAGTAGCATCCCTGAGGAGGTTAATACTGGAGGAGATGAGCATCCCTGAGGAGGTTAATACTGGAGGAGGAGATGAGCATCCCTGAGGAGGTTAATACTGCAGGAGGAGAGGAGCATCCCTGAGGAGGTTAATACTGGAGGAGGAGATGAGCATCCCTGAGGAGGTTAATACTGGAGGAGGAGAGGAGCATCCCTGAGGAGGTTAATACTGGAGGAGGAGAGGAGCATCCCTGAGGAGGTTAATACTGGAGGAGGAGATGAGCATCCCTGAGGAGGTTAATACTGGAGGAGGAGATGAGCATCCCTGAGGAGGTTAATACTGGAGGAGAGGAGCATCCCTGAGGAGGTTAATACTGGAGGAGGAGATGAGCATCCCTGAGGAGGTTAATACTGGAGGAGGAGAGGAGCATCCCTGAGGAGGTTAATACTGGAGGAGGAGAGGAGCATCCCTGAGGAGGTTAATACTGGAGGAGGAGATGAGCATCCCTGAGGAGGTTAATACTGGAGGAGGAGATGAGCATCCCTGAGGAGGTTAATACTGGAGGAGGAGAGGAGCATCCCTGAGGAGGTTAATACTGGAGGAGGAGATGAGCATCCCTGAGGAGGTTAATACTGGAGGAGGAGATGAGCATCCCTGAGGAGGTTAATACTGGAGGAGGAGAGGAGCATCCCTGAGGAGGTTAATACTGGAGGAGGAGATGAGCATCCTTGAGGAGGTTAATACTGGAGGAGAGGAGCATCCCTGAGGAGGTTAATACTGGAGGAGGAGATGAGCATCCATGAGGCGGTTAATACTGGAGGAAGAGAGGAGCATCCCTGAGGAGGTTAATACTAGAGGACGAGAGGAGCATCCCTGAGGAGGTTAATACTGGAGGAGGAGATGAGCATCCCTGAGGATGTTAATACTGGAGGAGGAGAGGAGCATCCCTGAGGAGGTTAATACTGGAGGAGGAGAGGAGCATCCCTGAGGAGGTTAATACTGGAGGAGGAGATGAGCATCCCTGAGGAGGTTAATACTGGAGGAGGAGAGGAGCATCCCTGAGGAGGTTAATACTGGAGGAGGAGAGGAGCATCCCTGAGTAGGTTAATACTGGAGGAGGAGATGAGCATCCCTGAGGAGGTTAATACTGGAGGAGGAGAGGAGCATCCCTGAGGAGGTTAATACTGGAGGAGGAGATGAGCATCCCTGAGGAGGTTAATACTGGAGGAGGAGAGGAGCATCCCTGAGGAGGTTAATACTGCAGGAGGAGAGGAGCATCCCTGAGGAGGTTAATACTGGAGGAGTAGCATCCCTGAGGAGGTTAATACTGGAGGAGGAGAGGAGCATCCCTGAGGAGGTTAATACTGCAGGAGGAGAGGAGCATCCCTGAGGAGGTTAATACTGCAGGAGGAGAGGAGCATCCCTGAGGAGGTTAATACTGGAGGAGAGGAGCATCCCTGAGGAGGTTAATACTGCAGGAGGAGATGAGCATCCCTGAGGAGGTTAATACTGCAGGAGATGAGCATCCCTGAGGAGGTTAATACTGGAGGAGGAGAGGAGCATCCCTGAGGAGGTTAATACTGGAGGAGGAGAGGAGCATCCCTGAGGAGGTTAATACTGGAGGAGGAGAGGAGCATCCCTGAGGAGGTTAATACTGCACGAGGAGAGGAGCATCCCTGAGGCGGTTAATACTGCAGGAGGAGAGGAGCATCCCTGAGGAGGTTAATACTGGAGGAGGAGAGGAGCATCCCTGAGGAGGTTAATACTGCAGGAGAGGAGCATCCCTGAGGAGGTTAATACTGCAGGAGGAGATGAGCATCCCTGAGGAGGTTAATACTGGAGGAGGAGATGAGCATCCCTGAGGAGGTTAATACTGGAGGAGGAGAGGAGCATCCCTGAGGAGGTTAATACTGCAGGAGGAGAGGAGCATCCCTGAGGAGGTTAATACTGGAGGAGGAGAGGAGCATCCCTGAGGAGGTTAATACTGGAGGAGGAGAGGAGCATATCTGAGGAGGTTAATACTGGAGGAGGAGAGGAGCATCCCTGAGGAGGTTAATACTGCAGGAGGAGATGAGCATCCCTGAGGAGGTTAATACTGCAGGAGGAGATGAGCATCCCTGAGGAGGTTAATACTGGAGGAGGAGAGGAGCATCCCTGAGGAGGTTAATACTGGAGGAGAGGAGCATCCCTGAGGAGGTTAATACTGGAGGAGGAGAGGAGCATCCCTGAGGAGGTTAATACTGCAGGAGGAGAGGAGCATCCCTGAGGAGGTTAATACTGCAAGAGGAGAGGAGCATCCCTGAGGAGGTTAATACTGGAGGAGGAGAGGAGCATCCCTGAGTAGGTTAATACTGCAGGAGGAGAGGAGCATCCCTGAGGAGGTTAATACTGCAGGAGGAGATGAGCATCCCTGAGGAGGTTAATACTGGAGGAGAGGAGCATCCCTGAGGAGGTTAATACTGCAGGAGGAGAGGAGCATCCCTGAGGAGGTTAATACTGCAGGAGGAGAGGAGCATCCCTGAGGAGGTTAATACTGCAGGAGGAGAGGAGTATCCCTGAGGAGGTTAATACTGCAGGAGGAGAGGAGCATCCCTGAGGAGGTTAATACTGCAGGAGGAGAGGAGCATCCCTGAGGAGGTTAATACTGCAGGAGGAGATGAGCATCCCTGAGGAGGTTAATACTGGAGATGAGCATCCCTGAGGAGGTTAATACTAGAGGAGGAGAGGAGCATCCCTGAGGAGGTTAATACTGGAGGAGGAGAGGAGCATCCCTGAGGAGGTTAATACTGCAGGAGGAGAGGAGCATCCCTGAGGAGGTTAATACTGCAGGAGGAGAGGAGCATCCCTGAGGAGGTTAATACTGCAGGAGGAGAGGAGTATCCCTGAGGAGGTTAATACTGCAGGAGGAGAGGAGCATCCCTGAGGAGGTTAATACTGGAGGAGGAGAGGAGCATCCCTGAGGAGGTTAATACTGCAGGAGGAGATGAGCATCCCTGAGGAGGTTAATACTGCAGGAGATGACCATCCCTGAGGAGGTTAATACTGCAGGAGGAGAGGAGCATCCCTGAGGAGGTTAATACTGGAGGAGGAGAGGAGCATCCCTGAGGAGGTTAATACTGGAGGAGGAGAGGAGCATCCCTGAGGAGGTTAATACTGGAGGAGGAGAGGAGCATCCCTGAGGAGGTTAATACTGGAGGAGGAGAGGAGCATCCCTGAGGAGGTTAATACTGGAGGAGGAGAGGAGCATCCCTGAGGAGGTTAATACTGCAGGAGGAGAGGAGCATCCCTGAGGAGGTTAATACTGGAGGAGGAGAGGAGCATCCCTGAGGAGGTTAATACTGCAGGAGATGAGCATCACTGAGGAGGTTAATACTGCAGGAGGAGAGGAGCATCCCTGAGGAGGTTAATACTGCAGGAGATGAGCATCACTGAGGAGGTTAATACTGCAGGAGGAGAGGAGCATCCCTGAGGAGGTTAATACTGCAGGAGGAGATGAGCATCCCTGAGGAGGTTAATACTGGAGGAGGAGAGGAGCATCCCTGAGGAGGTTAATACTGCAGTGAGATGAGCATCACTGAGGAGGTTAATACTGCAGGAGGAGAGGAGCATCCCTGAGGAGGTTAATACTGCAGGAGAGGAGCATCACTGAGGAGGTTAATACTGCAGGAGGAGAGGAGCATCCCTGAGGAGGTTAATACTGGAGGAGGAGAGGAGCATCCCTGAGGAGGTTAATACTGGAGGAGGAGAGGAGCATCACTGAGGAGGTTAATACTGCAGGAGGGGAGGAGCATCCCTGAGGAGGTTAATACTGGAGGAGGAGAGGAGCATCACTGAGGAGGTTAATACTACAGGAGGAGAGGAGCATCCGTGAGGAGGTTAATACTGCAGGAGAGGAGCATCCCTGAGGAGGTTAATACTGCAGGAGGAGAGGAGCATCCCTGAGGAGGTTAATACTGGAGGAGGAGAGGAGCATCCCTGAGGAGGTTAATACTGGAGGAGGAGATGAGCATCCCTGAGGAGGTTAATACTGAAGGAGGAGAGGAGCATCCCTGAGGAGGTTAATACTGGAGGAGGAGAGGAGCATCCCTGAGGAGGTTAATACTGAAGGAGGAGAGGAGCATCCCTGAGGAGGTTAATACTGAAGGAGGAGAGGAGCATCCCTGAGGAGGTTAATACTGGAGGAGGAGAGGAGCATCCCTGAGGAGGTTAATACTGAAGGAGGAGAGGAGCATCCCTGAGGAGGTTAATACTGGAGGAGGAGAGGAGCATCCCTGAGGAGGTTAATACTGGAGGAGGAGATGAGCATCCTTGAGGAGGTTAATACTGAAGGAGGAGAGGAGCATCCCTGAGGAGGTTAATACTGGAGGAGGAGAGGAGCATCCCTGAGGAGGTTAATACTGAAGGAGGAGAGGAGCATCCCTGAGGAGGTTAATACTGAAGGAGGAGAGGAGCATCCCTGAGGAGGTTAATACTGGAGGAGGAGAGGAGCATCCCTGAGGAGGTTAATACTGGAGGAGGAGAGGAGCATCCCTGAGGAGGTTAATACTGGAGGAGGAGATGAGCATCCCTGAGGAGGTTAATACTGGAGGAGGAGAGGAGCATCCCTGAGGAGGTTAATACTGGAGGAGATGAGCATCCCTGAGGAGGTTAATACTGAAGGAGGAGAGGAGCATCCCTGAGGAGGTTAATACTGGAGGAGGAGAGGAGCATCCCTGAGGAGGTTAATACTGAAGGAGGAGAGGAGCATCCCTGAGGAGGTTAATACTGAAGGAGGAGAGGAGCATCCCTGAGGAGGTTAATACTGGAGGAGGAGAGGAGCATCCCTGAGGAGGTTAATACTGAAGGAGGAGAGGAGCATCCCTGAGGAGGTTAATACTGGAGGAGGAGAGGAGCATCCCTGAGGAGGTTAATACTGGAGGAGGAGAGGAGCATCTCTGAGGAGGTTAATACTGGAGGAGGAGATGAGCATCCCTGAGGAGGTTAATACTGGAGGAGGAGAGGAGCATCCCTGAGGAGGTTAATACTGGAGGAGGAGAGGAGCATCCCTGAGGAGGTTAATACTGGAGGAGGAGAGGAGCATCCCAGAGGAGGTTAATACTGGAGGAGGAGAGGAGCATCCCTGAGGAGGTTAATACTGGAGGAGGAGAGGAGCATCCCTGAGGAGGTTAATACTGGAGGAGGAGACGAGCATCCCTGAGGAGGTTAATACTGGAGGAGGAGAGGAGCATCCCTGAGGAGGTTAATACTGGAGGAGGAGAGGAGCATCCCTGAGGAGGTTAATACTGGAGGAGGAGAGGAGCATCCCTGAGGAGGTTAATACTGGAGGAGGAGAGGAGCATCCCTGAGGAGGTTAATACTGAAGGAGGAGAGGAGCATCCCTGAGGAGGTTAATACTGCAGGAGGAGAGGAGCATCCCTGAGGAGGTTAATACTGGAGGAGGAGAGGAGCATCCCTGAGGAGGTTAATACTGGAGGAGATGAGCATCCCTGAGGAGGTTAATACTGGAGGAGGAGATGAGCATCCCTGAGGAGGTTAATACTGGAGGAGGAGAGGAGCATCCCTGAGGAGGTTAATACTGGAGGAGGAGAGGAGCATCCCTGAGGAGGTTAATACTGGAGGAGGAGAGGAGCATCCCTGAGGAGGTTAATACTGGAGGAGGAGAGGAGCATCCCTGAGGAGGTTAATACTGGAGGAGGAGAGGAGCATCCCTGAGGAGGTTAATACTGCAGGAGGAGAGGAGGATCCCTGAGGAGGTTAATACTGGAGGAGGAGAGGAGCATCCCTGAGGAGGTTAATACTGGAGGAGATGAGCATCCCTGAGGAGGTTAATACTGGAGGAGGAGATGAGCATCCCTGAGGAGGTTAATACTGCAGGAGGAGAGGAGCATCCCTGAGGAGGTTAATACTGGAGGAGGAGATGAGCATCCCTGAGGAGGTTAATACTGGAGGAGGAGAGGAGCATCCCTGAGGAGGTTAATACTGGAGGAGGAGAGGAGCATCCCTGAGGAGGTTAATACTGGAGGAGGAGATGAGCATCCCTGAGGAGGTTAATACTGGAGGAGGAGATGAGCATCCCTGAGGAGGTTAATACTGGAGGAGAGGAGCATCCCTGAGGAGGTTAATACTGGAGGAGGAGATAAGCATCCCTGAGGAGGTTAATACTGGAGGAGGAGAGGAGCATCCCTGAGGAGGTTAATACTGGAGGAGGAGAGGAGCATCCCTGAGGAGGTTAATACTGGAGGAGATGAGCATCCCTGAGGAGGTTAATACTGGAGGAGGAGATGAGCATCCCTGAGGAGGTTAATACTGGAGGAGGAGAGGAGCATCCCTGAGGAGGTTAATACTGGAGGAGGAGATGAGCATCCCTGAGGAGGTTAATACTGGAGGAGGAGAGGAGCATCCCTGAGGAGGTTAATACTGGAGGAGGAGATGAGCATCCCTGAGGAGGTTAATACTGGAGGAGAGGAGCATCCCTGAGGAGGTTAATACTGGAGGAGGAGATGAGCATCCATGAGGCGGTTAATACTGGAGGAAGAGAGGAGCATCCCTGAGGAGGTTAATACTAGAGGACGAGAGGAGCATCTCTGAGGAGGTTAATACTGGAGGAGGAGATGAGCATCCCTGAGGATGTTAATACTGGAGGAGGAGAGGAGCATCCCTGAGGAGGTTAATACTGGAGGAGGAGAGGAGCATCCCTGAGGAGGTTAATACTGGAGGAGATGAGCATCCCTGAGGAGGTTAATACTGGAGGAGGAGAGGAGCATCCCTGAGGAGGTTAATACTGGAGGAGGAGAGGAGCATCCCTGAGTAGGTTAATACTGGAGGAGGAGATGAGCATCCCTGAGGAGGTTAATACTGGAGGAGGAGAGGAGCATCCCTGAGGAGGTTAATACTGGAGGAGATGAGCATCCCTGAGGAGGTTAATACTGGAGGAGGAGAGGAGCATCCCTGAGGAGGTTAATACTGCAGGAGGAGAGGAGCATCCCTGAGGAGGTTAATACTGGAGGAGGAGCATCCCTGAGGAGGTTAATACTGGAGGAGGAGAGGAGCATCCCTGAGGAGGTTAATACTGCAGGAGGAGAGGAGCATCCCTGAGGAGGTTAATACTGCAGGAGGAGAGGAGCATCCCTGAGGAGGTTAATACTGGAGGAGGAGAGGAGCATCCCTGAGGAGGTTAATACTGCAGGAGGAGATGAGCATCCCTGAGGAGGTTAATACTGCAGGAGATGAGCATCCCTGAGGAGGTTAATACTGGAGGAGGAGAGGAGCATCCCTGAGGAGGTTAATACTGGAGGAGGAGAGGAGCATCCCTGAGGAGGTTAATACTGGAGGAGGAGAGGAGCATCCCTGAGGAGGTTAATACTGCACGAGGAGAGGAGCATCCCTGAGGCGGTTAATACTGCAGGAGGAGAGGAGCATCCCTGAGGAGGTTAATACTGGAGGAGGAGAGGAGCATCCCTGAGGAGGTTAATACTGCAGGAGATGAGCATCCCTGAGGAGGTTAATACTGCAGGAGGAGATGAGCATCCCTGAGGAGGTTAATACTGGAGGAGGAGATGAGCATCCCTGAGGAGGTTTATACTGGAGGAGAGGAGCATCCCTGAGGAGGTTAATACTGCAGGAGGAGAGGAGCATCCCTGAGGAGGTTAATACTGCAGGAGGAGAGGAGCATCCCTGAGGAGGTTAATACTGCAGGAGGAGAGGAGTATCCCTGAGGAGGTTAATACTGCAGGAGGAGAGGAGCATCCCTGAGGAGGTTAATACTGCAGGAGGAGAGGAGCATCCCTGAGGAGGTTAATACTGCAGGAGATGAGCATCCCTGAGGAGGTTAATACTGGAGGAGATGAGCATCCCTGAGGAGGTTAATACTGGAGGAGGAGAGGAGCATCCCTGAGGAGGTTAATACTGGAGATGAGCATCCCTGAGGAGGTTAATACTGGAGGAGGAGAGGAGCATCCCTGAGGAGGTTAATACTGCAGGAGGAGAGGAGCATCCCTGAGGAGGTTAATACTGCAGGAGGAGAGGAGCATCCCTGAGGAGGTTAATACTGCAGGAGGAGAGGAGCATCCCTGAGGAGGTTAATACTGCAGGAGGAGAGGAGCATCCCTGAGGAGGTTAATACTGCAGGAGGAGAGGAGCATCCCTGAGGAGGTTAATACTGCAGGAGGAGAGGAGCATCCCTGAGGAGGTTAATACTGGAGGAGGAGAGGAGCATCCCTGAGGAGGTTAATACTGCAGGAGGAGATGAGCATCCCTGAGGAGGTTAATACTGCAGGAGATGAGCATCCCTGAGGAGGTTAATACTGCAGGAGGAGAGGAGCATCCCTGAGGAGGTTAATACTGGAGGAGGAGAGGAGCATCCCTGAGGAGGTTAATACTGGAGGAGGAGAGGAGCATCCCTGAGGAGGTTAATACTGGAGGAGGAGAGGAGCATCCCTGAGGAGGTTAATACTGGAGGAGGAGAGGAGCATCCCTGAGGAGGTTAATACTGGAGGAGGAGAGGAGCATCCCTGAGGAGGTTAATACTGCAGGAGGAGAGGAGCATCCCTGAGGAGGTTAATACTGGAGGAGGAGAGGAGCATCCCTGAGGAGGTTAATACTGCAGGAGATGAGCATCACTGAGGAGGTTAATACTGCAGGAGGAGAGGAGCATCCCTGAGGAGGTTAATACTGCAGGAGATGAGCATCACTGAGGAGGTTAATACTGCAGGAGGAGAGGAGCATCCCTGAGGAGGTTAATACTGCAGGAGGAGATGAGCATCCCTGAGGAGGTTAATACTGGAGGAGGAGAGGAGCATCCCTGAGGAGGTTAATACTGCAGGAGATGAGCATCACTGAGGAGGTTAATACTGCAGGAGGAGAGGAGCATCCCTGAGGAGGTTAATACTGCAGGAGAGGAGCATCACTGAGGAGGTTAATACTGCAGGAGGAGAGGAGCATCCCTGAGGAGGTTAATACTGGAGGAGGAGAGGAGCATCCCTGAGGAGGTTAATACTGGAGGAGGAGAGGAGCATCACTGAGGAGGTTAATACTGCAGGAGGAGAGGAGCATCCCTGAGGAGGTTAATACTGGAGGAGGAGAGGAGCATCACTGAGGAGGTTAATACTGCAGGAGGAGAGGAGCATCCCTGAGGAGGTTAATACTGCAGGAGAGGAGCATCCCTGAGGAGGAGGAGTGCCTCCGGCAAATTTCCGCGCGCGCTCACCGAAATATCGGAAAAATATGGATAGTGAGTTATATATACTGAAAAATAGCTCAACTCTTTGGCAACACAATGGTACCAGAATGAATGTTCTACGACGTTTCTACAAGAAATTACAGTCATTTATATGAGGTAAGGTGACGGTGATATTGGTAGCGAGTCTGCTCACAGCCCATATATATTTTGGAAATTTTTCCTTGTTTTTTATCGCTTTTTCTTGCATTATACTTTCTAATATAATAACTGAGTACTTGGCATCATAAAACTGAAGGCGGAGCTTATCCCTAGATTGAGCAACAGTCATTAATCATATCATAATGCGCGGAAGGGTTGCCGCGCCAGGAGAAATCACTTCATTATTACGCTTATATCAGCTTATATATCAACTCTACAGCTTATTTATCTATCAGAATTGTTCTAATATGATATAATAAACACTCTAAATAACATACAAACATGTTATATACTCTAGACTGAAAAAAATAGACCATAATATGGCGAAAGATTATCGGGAATATTTCGATAAATATTGAGTTACTGCTCTCCATGTCGTCTCCGTGTCGTATTCTTTGGTCTCTGAGTAAGAGAAAACGGTGTTTTGAAGAGGATAACTGCACTAGAACATCAGTTTACTAAGAAATACACCCAAACAAACGCGATTTTCGCGAAAAAAAACTTTTTTTTTTGAGACGGTGGGCCGGCCGGCGTTCTAGGCCTATATCTCGGAAGTAACTTATTCCTCTACAGTTGCTATTTCTGCATTTATTACTTAATTAAATGGAATAATATTCACAGAAATTGTAGAATAATGGTTTCTCTAATTTTGTTAAAGGTAATTTTGGAAATATTCAAATACTTTCGGAGTTATGTGGGAGTAAAGGGCAGATTTTTTGCAGTATTCCAGGAACTAAAAAAAAATTTTTTTTTTTTATATAAAGATACGTTATTTAGAGAAAAGGCGTTGCCTAAAATTAGTTTAAGCATTGCTCTCTCGGCACCAAGTGTCCAAACAACCTTACGATGTCCCATATAGGAATGATTTTTGAGACAAGGACATTTTTCAGAAAATCAGTCTTTTTCAGTCTTTTCTCAGTTGTCGTTTGAGGTATATTTTTGATAAATATTTTCAAGAATGAGTGAAAACACTTTGTCTTGTGCACCAAAACTGGAGGAAATCGGACGGTAAACAAAAAAGCTACATTTTTTTGCCGGAGGCACTCCTTATTAATACTGCAGGAGGAGAGGAGCATCCCTGAGGAGGTTAATACTGGAGGAGGAGAGGAGCATCCCTGAGGAGGTTAATACTGGAGGAGGAGATGAGCATCCCTGAGGAGGTTAATACTGAAGGAGGAGAGGAGCATCCCTGAGGAGGTTAATACTGGAGGAGGAGAGGAGCATCCCTGAGGAGGTTAATACTGAAGGAGGAGAGGAGCATCCCTGAGGAGGTTAATACTGAAGGAGGAGAGGAGCATCCCTGAGGAGGTTAATACTGGAGGAGGAGAGGAGCATCCCTGAGGAGGTTAATACTGAAGGAGGAGAAGAGCATCCCTGAGGAGGTTAATACTGGAGGAGGAGAGGAGCATCCCTGAGGAGGTTAATACTGGAGGAGGAGATGAGCATCCTTGAGGAGGTTAATACTGAAGGAGGAGAGGAGCATCCCTGAGGAGGTTAATACTGGAGGAGGAGAGGAGCATCCCTGAGGAGGTTAATACTGAAGGAGGAGAGGAGCATCCCTGAGGAGGTTAATACTGAAGGAGGAGAGGAGCATCCCAGAGGAGGTTAATACTGGAGGAGGAGAGGAGCATCCCTGAGGAGGTTAATACTGGAGGAGGAGAGGAGCATCCCTGAGGAGGTTAATACTGGAGGAGATGAGCATCCCTGAGGAGGTTAATACTGGAGGAGGAGAGGAGCATCCCTGAGGAGGTTAATACTGGAGGAGGAGATGAGCATCCCTGAGGAGGTTAATACTGAAGGAGGAGAGGAGCATCCCTGAGGAGGTTAATACTGGAGGAGGAGAGGAGCATCCCAGAGGAGGTTAATACTGAAGGAGGAGAGGAGCATCCCTGAGGAGGTTAATACTGAAGGAGGAGAGGAGCATCCCTGAGGAGGTTAATACTGGAGGAGGAGAGGAGCATCCCTGAGGAGGTTAATACTGAAGGAGGAGAGGAGCATCCCTGAGGAGGTTAATACTGGAGGAGGAGAGGAGCATCCCTGAGGAGGTTAATACTGGAGGAGGAGAGGAGCATCCCTGAGGAGGTTAATACTTTAGGAGGAGATGAGCATCCCTGAGGAGGTTAATACTGGAGGAGGAGAGGAGCATCCCTGAGGAGGTTAATACTGGAGGAGGAGAGGAGCATCCCTGAGGAGGTTAATACTGGAGGAGGAGAGGAGCATCCCAGAGGAGGTTAATACTGGAGGAGAGGAGCATCCCTGAGGAGGTTAATACTGGAGGAGGAGAGGAGCATCCCTGAGGAGGTTAATACTGGAGGAGGAGACGAGCATCCCTGAGGAGGTTAATACTGGAGGAGGAGAGGAGCATCCCTGAGGAGGTTAATACTGGAGGAGGAGAGGAGCATCCCTGAGGAGGTTAATACTGGAGGAGGAGAGGAGCATCCCTGAGGAGGTTAATACTGGAGGAGGAGAGGAGCATCCCTGAGGAGGTTAATACTGAAGGAGGAGAGGAGCATCCCTGAGGAGGTTAATACTGCAGGAGGAGAGGAGCATCCCTGAGGAGGTTAATACTGGAGGAGGAGAGGAGCATCCCTGAGGAGGTTAATACTGGAGGAGGAGATGAGCATCCCTGAGGAGGTTAATACTGGAGGAGGAGATGAGCATCCCTGAGGAGGTTAATACTGGAGGAGGAGAGGAGCATCCCTGAGGAGGTTAATACTGGAGGAGGAGAGGAGCATCCCTGAGGAGGTTAATACTGGAGGAGGAGAGGAGCATCCCTGAGGAGGTTAATACTGGAGGAGAGGAGCATCCCTGAGGAGGTTAATACTGGAGGAGGAGAGGAGCATCCCTGAGGAGGTTAATACTGGAGGAGAGGAGCATCCCTGAGGAGGTTAATACTGCAGGAGGAGAGGAGCATCCCTGAGGAGGTTAATACTGGAGGAGGAGAGGAGCATCCCTGAGGAGGTTAATACTGGAGGAGATGAGCATCCCTGAGGAGGTTAATACTGGAGGAGGAGATGAGCATCCCTGAGGAGGTTAATACTGCAGGAGGAGAGGAGCATCCCTGAGGAGGTTAATACTGGAGGAGAGGAGCATCCCTGAGGAGGTTAATACTGGAGGAGGAGATGAGCATCCCTGAGGAGGTTAATACTGGAGGAGGAGAGGAGCATCCCTGAGGAGGTTAATACTGGAGGAGATGAGCATCCCTGAGGAGGTTAATACTGGAGGAGGAGAGGAGCATCCCTGAGGAGGTTAATACTGGAGGAGGAGATGAGCATCCTTGAGGAGGTTAATACTGGAGGAGAGGAGCATCCCTGAGGAGGTTAATACTGGAGGAGGAGATGAGCATCCATGAGGCGGTTAATACTGGAGGAAGAGAGGAGCATCCCTGAGGAGGTTAATACTAGAGGACGAGAGGAGCATCCCTGAGGAGGTTAATACTGGAGGAGGAGATGAGCATCCCTGAGGATGTTAATACTGGAGGAGGAGAGGAGCATCCCTGAGGAGGTTAATACTGGAGGAGGAGAGGAGCATCCCTGAGGAGGTTAATACTGGAGGAGGAGATGAGCATCCCTGAGGAGGTTAATACTGGAGGAGGAGAGGAGCATCCCTGAGGAGGTTAATACTGGAGGAGGAGAGGAGCATCCCTGAGTAGGTTAATACTGGAGGAGGAGATGAGCATCCCTGAGGAGGTTAATACTGGAGGAGAGGAGCATCCCTGAGGAGGTTAATACTGGAGGAAGAGATGAGCATCCCTGAGGAGGTTAATACTGGAGGAGGAGAGGAGCATCCCTGAGGAGGTTAATACTGCAGGAGGAGAGGAGCATCCCTGAGGAGGTTAATACTGGAGGAGGAGCATCCCTGAGGAGGTTAATACTGGAGGAGGAGAGGAGCATCCCTGAGGAGGTTAATACTGCAGGAGGAGAGGAGCATCCCTGAGGAGGTTAATACTGCAGGAGGAGAGGAGCATCCCTGAGGAGGTTAATACTGGAGGAGGAGAGGAGCATCCCTGAGGAGGTTAATACTGCAGGAGGAGATGAGCATCCCTGAGGAGGTTAATACTGCAGGAGGAGATGAGCATCCCTGAGGAGGTTAATACTGGAGGAGGAGAGGAGCATCCCTGAGGAGGTTAATACTGGAGGAGGAGAGGAGCATCCCTGAGGAGGTTAATACTGCACGAGGAGAGGAGCATCCCTGAGGCGGTTAATACTGCAGGAGGAGAGGAGCATCCCTGAGGAGGTTAATACTGGAGGAGGAGAGGAGCATCCCTGAGGAGGTTAATACTGCAGGAGAGGAGCATCCCTGAGGAGGTTAATACTGCAGGAGGAGATGAGCATCCCTGAGGAGGTTAATACTGGAGGAGGAGATGAGCATCCCTGAGGAGGTTAATACTGGAGGAGGAGAGGAGCATCCCTGAGGAGGTTAATACTGCAGGAGGAGAGGAGCATCCCTGAGGAGGTTAATACTGGAGGAGGAGAGGAGCATCCCTGAGGAGGTTAATACTGGAGGAGGACAGGAGCATCCCTGAGGAGGTTAATACTGGAGGAGGAGAGGAGCATCCCTGAGGAGGTTAATACTGGAGGAGATGAGCATCCCTGAGGAGGTTAATACTGGAGGAGGAGAGGAGCATCCCTGAGGAGGTTAATACTGCACGAGGAGAGGAGCATCCCTGAGGCGGTTAATACTGCAGGAGGAGAGGAGCATCCCTGAGGAGGTTAATACTGGAGGAGGAGAGGAGCATCCCTGAGGAGGTTAATACTGCAGGAGAGGAGCATCCCTGAGGAGGTTAATACTGCAGGAGGAGATGAGCATCCCTGAGGAGGTTAATACTGGAGGAGGAGATGAGCATCCCTGAGGAGGTTAATACTGGAGGAGGAGAGGAGCATCCCTGAGGAGGTTAATACTGCAGGAGGAGAGGAGCATCCCTGAGGAGGTTAATACTGGAGGAGGAGAGGAGCATCCCTGAGGAGGTTAATACTGGAGGAGGACAGGAGCATCCCTGAGGAGGTTAATACTGGAGGAGGAGAGGAGCATCCCTGAGGAGGTTAATACTGGAGGAGGAGAGGAGCATCCCTGAGGAGGTTAATACTGGAGGAGATGAGCATCCCTGAGGAGGTTAATACTGGAGGAGGAGATGAGCATCCCTGAGGAGGTTAATACTGCAGGAGGAGAGGAGCATCCCTGAGGAGGTTAATACTGGAGGAGATGAGCATCCCTGAGGAGGTTAATACTGGAGGAGGAGAGGAGCATCCCTGAGGAGGTTAATACTGCAGGAGGAGAGGAGCATCCCTGAGGAGGTTAATACTGCAGGAGGAGAGGAGCATCCCTGAGGAGGTTAATACTGCAGGAGATGAGCATCCCTGAGGAGGTTAATACTGCAGGAGGAGATGAGCATCCCTGAGGAGGTTAATACTGGAGGAGGAGAGGAGCATCCCTGAGGAGGTTAATACTGGAGGAGGAGAGGAGCATCCCTGAGGAGGTTAATACTGGAGGAGGAGAGGAGCATCCCTGAGGAGGTTAATACTGCAGGAGGAGAGGAGCATCCCTGAGGAGGTTAATACTGCAAGAGGAGAGGAGCATCCCTGAGGAGGTTAATACTGGAGGAGGAGAGGAGCATCCCTGAGGAGGTTAATACTGCAGGAGGAGAGGAGCATCCCTGAGGAGGTTAATACTGCAGGAGGAGATGAGCATCCCTGAGGAGGTTAATACTGCAGGAGGAGAGGAGCATCCCTGAGGAGGTTAATACTGCAGGAGGAGAGGAGCATCCCTGAGGAGGTTAATACTGCAGGAGGAGAGGAGCATCCCTGAGGAGGTTAATACTGCAGGAGGAGAGGAGTATCCCTGAGGAGGTTAATACTGCAGGAGGAGAGGAGCATCCCTGAGGAGGTTAATACTGCAGGAGGAGAGGAGCATCCCTGAGGAGGTTAATACTGCAGGAGGAGATGAGCATCCCTGAGGAGGTTAATACTGGAGGAGATGAGCATCCCTGAGGAGGTTAATACTGGAGGAGATGAGCATCCCTGAGGAGGTTAATACTGGAGGAGATGAGCATCCCTGAGGAGGTTAATACTGGAGGAGGAGAGGAGCATCCCTGAGGAGGTTAATACTGCAGGAGGAGAGGAGCATCCCTGAGGAGGTTAATACTGCAGGAGGAGAGGAGCATCCCTGAGGAGGTTAATACTGCAGGAGGAGAGGAGCATCCCTGAGGAGGTTAATACTGCAGGAGGAGAGGAGCATCCCTGAGGAGGTTAATACTGCAGGAGGAGAGGAGCATCCCTGAGGAGGTTAATACTGGAGGAGGAGAGGAGCATCCCTGAGGAGGTTAATACTGCAGGAGGAGATGAGCATCCCTGAGGAGGTTAATACTGCAGGAGATGAGCATCCCTGAGGAGGTTAATACTGCAGGAGGAGAGGAGCATCCCTGAGGAGGTTAATACTGGAGGAGGAGAGGAGCATCCCTGAGGAGGTTAATACTGGAGGAGGAGATGAGCATCCCTGAGGAGGTTAATACTGCAGGAGGAGATGAGCATCCCTGAGGAGGTTAATACTGGAGGAGGAGATGAGCATCCCTGAGGAGGTTAATACTGCAGGAGGAGAGGAGCATCCCTGAGGAGGTTAATACTGCAGGAGGAGAGGAGCATTCCTGAGGAGGTTAATACTGCAGGAGATGAGCATCCCTGAGGAGGTTAATACTGGAGGAGGAGATGAGCATCCCTGAGGTGGTTAATACTGGAGGAGGAGAGGAGCATCCCTGAGGAGGTTAATACTGGAGGAGGAGAGGAGCATCCCTGAGGAGGTTAATACTGCAAGAGGAGATGAGCATCCCTGAGGAGGTTAATACTGCAGGAGGAGATGAATATCCCTGAGGAGGTTAATACTGGAGGAGGAGAGGAGCATCCCTGAAGAGGTTAATACTGGAGGAGGAGAGGAGCATCCCTGAGGAGGTTAATACTGGAGGAGGAGATGAGCATCCCTGAGGTGGTTAATACTGGAGGAGGAGAGGAGCATCCCTGAGGAGGTTAATACTGGAGGAGGAGAGGAGCATCCCTGAGGAGGTTAATACTGCAAGAGGAGAGGAGCATCCCTGAGGAGGTTAATACTGCAGGAGGAGAGGAGCATCCCTGAGGAGGTTAATACTGCAAGAGGAGAGGAGCATCCCTGAGGAGGTTAATACTGCAGGAGATGAGCATCCCTGAGGAGGTTAATACTGCAGGAGGAGAGGAGCATCCCTGAGGAGGTTAATACTGGAGGAGGAGAGGAGCATCCCTGAGGAGGTTAATACTGGAGGAGGAGAGGAGCATCCCTGAGGAGGTTAATACTGCAGGAGGAGATGAGCATCCCTGAGGAGGTTAATACTGGAGGAGATGAGCATCCCTGAGGAGGTTAATACTGCAGGAGGAGAGGAGCATCCCTGAGGAGGTTAATACTGCAGGAGGAGAGGAGCATCCCTGAGGAGGTTAATACTGCAGGAGGAGATGAGCATCCCTGAGGAGGTTAATACTGGAGGAGGAGATGAGCATCCCTGAGGTGGTTAATACTGGAGGAGGAGAGGAGCATCCCTGAGGAGGTTAATACTGGAGGAGGAGAGGAGCATCCCTGAGGAGGTTAATACTGCAAGAGGAGATGAGCATCCCTGAGGAGGTTAATACTGCAGGAGGAGATGAATATCCCTGAGGAGGTTAATACTGGAGGAGGAAAGGAGCATCCCTGAAGAGGTTAATACTGGAGGAGGAGAGGAGCATCCCTGAGGAGGTTAATACTGGAGGAGGAGATGAGCATCCCTGAGGTGGTTAATACTGGAGGAGGAGAGGAGCATCCCTGAGGAGGTTAATACTGGAGGAGGAGAGGAGCATCCCTGAGGAGGTTAATACTGCAAGAGGAGAGGAGCATCCCTGAGGAGGTTAATACTGCAGGAGGAGAGGAGCATCCCTGAGGAGGTTAATACTGCAAGAGGAGAGGAGCATCCCTGAGGAGGTTAATACTGGAGGAGGAGAGGAGCATCCCTGAGGAGGTTAATACTGCAGGAGGAGAGGAGCATCCCTGAGGAGGTTAATACTGCAGGAGGAGATGAGCATCCCTGAGGAGGTTAATACTGGAGGAGGAGATGAGCATCCCTGAGGAGGTTAATACTGCAGGAGGAGAGGAGCATCCCTGAGGAGGTTAATACTGCAGGAGGAGAGGAGCATCCCTGAGGAGGTTAATACTGCAGGAGGAGAGGAGTATCCCTGAGGAGGTTAATACTGCAGGAGGAGAGGAGCATCCCTGAGGAGGTTAATACTGCAGGAGGAGAGGAGCATCCCTGAGGAGGTTAATACTGCAGGAGGAGATGAGCATCCCTGAGGAGGTTAATACTGGAGGAGATGAGCATCCCTGAGGAGGTTAATACTGGAGGAGGAGAGGAGCATCCCTGAGGAGGTTAATACTGGAGGAGATGAGCATCCCTGAGGAGGTTAATACTGGAGGAGGAGAGGAGCATCCCTGAGGAGGTTAATACTGCAGGAGGAGAGGAGCATCCCTGAGGAGGTTAATACTGCAGGAGGAGAGGAGCATCCCTGAGGAGGTTAATACTGCAGGAGGAGAGGAGCATCCCTGAGGAGGTTAATACTGCAGGAGGAGAGGAGCATCCCTGAGGAGGTTAATACTGCAGGAGGAGAGGAGCATCCCTGAGGAGGTTAATACTGCAGGAGGAGAGGAGCATCCCTGAGGAGGTTAATACTGGAGGAGGAGAGGAGCATCCCTGAGGAGGTTAATACTGCAGGAGGAGATGAGCATCCCTGAGGAGGTTAATACTGCAGGAGATGAGCATCCCTGAGGAGGTTAATACTGCAGGAGGAGAGGAGCATCCCTGAGGAGGTTAATACTGGAGGAGGAGAGGAGCATCCCTGAGGAGGTTAATACTGGAGGAGGAGAGGAGCATCCCTGAGGAGGTTAATACTGCAGGAGGAGATGAGCATCCCTGAGGAGGTTAATACTGGAGGAGGAGATGAGCATCCCTGAGGAGGTTAATACTGCAGGAGGAGAGGAGCATCCCTGAGGAGGTTAATACTGCAGGAGGAGAGGAGCATCCCTGAGGAGGTTAATACTGCAGGAGGAGATGAGCATCCCTGAGGAGGTTAATACTGGAGGAGGAGATGAGCATCCCTGAGGTGGTTAATACTGGAGGAGGAGAGGAGCATCCCTGAGGAGGTTAATACTGGAGGAGGAGAGGAGCATCCCTGAGGAGGTTAATACTGCAAGAGGAGATGAGCATCCCTGAGGAGGTTAATACTGCAGGAGGAGATGAATATCCCTGAGGAGGTTAATACTGGAGGAGGAGAGGAGCATCCCTGAAGAGGTTAATACTGGAGGAGGAGAGGAGCATCCCTGAGGAGGTTAATACTGGAGGAGGAGATGAGCATCCATGAGGAGGTTAATACTGCAGGAGATGAGCATCCCTGGGGAGGTTAATACTGCAGGAGATGAGCATCCCTGAGGAGGTTAATACTGGAGAAGGAGATGAGCATCCCTGAGGAGGTTAATACTGGAGGAGGAGATGAGCATCCCTGAGGAGGTTAATACTGCAGGAGGAGATGAGCATCCCTGAGGAGGTTAATACTGCAGGAGGAGATGAGCATCCCTGAGGAGGTTAATACTGCAGGAGGAGATGAGCATCCCTGAGGAGGTTAATACTGGAGGAGGAGATGAGCATCCCTGAGGAGGTTAATACTGCAGGAGGAGATGAGCATCCCTGAGGAGGTTAATACTGGAGGAGGAGAGGAGCATCCCTGAAGAGGTTAATACTGGAGGAGAGGAGCATCCCTGAGGAGGTTAATACTGGAGGAGGAGATGAGCATCCATGAGGAGGTTAATACTGGAGGAGATGAGCATCCCTGAGGAGGTTAATACTGGAGGAGGAGATGAGCATCCCTGAGGAGGTTAATACTGGAGGAGATGAGCATCCCTGAGGAGGTTAATACTGGAGGAGGAGATGAGCATCCCTGAGGAGGTTAATACTGGAGGAGGAGATGAGCATCCCTGAGGAGGTTAATACTGGAGGAGGAGATGAGCATCCCTGACGCAGAGCGTCGTGTTGACGGGAAATATTTCTCTAGTGTTTTAAAATATAATTTAATACAGTCATTCTGGACACCACAAATACTGGAGACAATTTTAACTAATTTGTAACTGTGGGGTTTGGTTAAACCAAGCTTGTATTATTATAAACCAATGATTGTTTTGTTAAACCAAGCTTGTACTATTATAAACCAATGATTGTTAAACCAAGCTTGTACTATTATAAACCAATGATTTGTTAAACCAAGCTTGTACTATTATAAACCAATGATTGTTTTGTTAAACCAAGCTTGTATTATTATAAACCAATGATTTGTTAAACCAAGCTTGTACTATTATAAACCAATGATTTTTTTTAAACCAAGCTTGTACTATTATAAACCAATGATTGTTTTGTTAAACCAAGCTTGTACTATTATAAACCAACGATTTGGTAAACCAAGATTGTACTACTATAAACCAATGATTTGGTAAACCAAGCTTGTACTATTATAAAGCAATGATTTGTTAAACCAAGCTTGCACTATTACAAACCAATGATTCGTTAAACCAAGCTTGTACCATTATAAACCAATGATTTGTTAAACCAAGCTTGCACTATTATAAGCCAATGATTTGTTAAACCAAGCTTGTACTATTATAAACCAATGATTGTTTTGTTAAACCAAGCTTGTACTATTATAAACCAACGATTTGGTAAACCAAGCTTGTACCATTATAAACCAATGATTTGTTAAACCAAGCTTGCACTATTATAAGCCAATGATTTGTTAAACCAAGCTTGTACTATTATAAACCAATGATTGTTTTGTTAAACCCAGACCGACATAATGAGATTAGTCACGAGGGAGCATTCACCAAAGTCAACTTCAATAACAAAAACAAAGTGGGACCAAGTAAACCAAGTCCTAACCGATATAAGCTGGGAAGATATACTAAGCAACACAGACCCCAACTTATGCCTAGAACAGATTAACTCGGTGGCACTCGATGTATGCACAAGGCTTATTCCTCTAAGAAAAAGGAGGAGTAGATGTAAAATAGAAAGAGACAGGCGCTCCCTTTACAGGCGACGGAAAAGAATAATAGAGCGGCTAAAAGAGGCCAATATATCTGAAATGCGTAGTGAGTCACTGGTCAGAGAAATAGCAAACATCGAACTTAAGCTAAAGGAATCTTATAGGAGTCAGGAATCGCGGGAAGAACTAAAAGCCATAAATGAAATCGAAAGAAACCCAAAGTATTTCTTTTCCTATGCCAAATCAAAGTCGAGAACAACGTCCAGTATTGGGCCCTTACTTAAACAAGATGGGTCCTACACAGATGACAGCAAGGAAATGAGTGAGCTACTCAAGTTCCAATATGACTCAATTTTTAGCGAGCCGCTAACCAGAGTCGAAGATCAAAATGAATTTTTTATGAGAGCCACAGAATTTGGTTAACACAAGCCTATCTGATGTTATCCTGACGCCAAATGACTTCGAACAGGCGATAAATGACATGCCCATGCACTCTGCCCCAGGGCCAGACTCATGGAACTCCGTCTTCATCAAGAACTGCAACGAGCTTTTACCATCCTATGGAGAGGGAGCATGGACACGGGGGTCGTCCCACAGTTACTAAAAACAACAGACATAGCCCCACTCCACAAAGGGGGCAGCAAAGTAATAGCAAAGAACTACAGACCGATAGCACTAACATACCATATCATAATCTTTGAAAGGGTCCTAAGAAGCAAGATCACCACCCATCTAGAAATCCATCAGTTACACAACCCAGGGCAACATGGGTTTAGAACAGGTCGCTCCTGTCTGTCTCAACTATTGGATCACTACGACAAGGTCCTAGATGCACTAGAAGACAAAAAGAATGCAGATGTAATATATACAGACTTTGCAAAAGCCTTCGACAAGTGTGACCATGGCGTAATAGCACACAAAATGCGTGCTAAAGGAATAACAGGAAAAGTTGGTAGATGGATCTATAATTTCCTCACAAACAGAACACAAAGAGTAGTAGTCAACAGAGTAAAGTCCGAGGCAGCTAAGGTGAAAAGCTCTGTTCCACAAGGCACAGTACTCGCTCCCATCTTGTTTCTCATCCTCATATCTGACATAGACAAGGATGTCAGCCACAGCACCGTGTCTTCCTTTGCAGATGACACCCAAATCTGCATGACAGTGTATTCCATTGCAGACACTGCAAGGCTCCAGGCGGACATCAACCAAATCTTTCAGTGGGCTGCAGAAAACAATATGAAGTTCAACGATGAGAAATTTCAATTACTCAGATATGGTAAACACGAGGAAATTAAATCTTCAGAGTACAAAACAAATTCTGGCCACAAAATAGAGCGAAACACCAACGTCAAAGACCAGGGAGTGATCATGTCGGAGGATCTCACCTTCAAGGACCATAACATTGCATCAATCGCATCTGCTAGAATAATGACAGGATGGATAATGATAACCTTCAAAACTAGGGAGGCCAAGCCCATGATGACACTTCAGGTCGCTTGCTCTATCTAGGCTGGAATATTGCTGCACACTAACAGCACCTTTCAAGGCAGGTGAAATTGCTGACCTAGAAAATGTAGAGAACCTTCACGGCGCGCATAACGGAGATAAAACACCTCAATTACTGGGAGCGCTTGAGGTTCCTGAACCTGTATTCCCTGGAACGCAGGAGGGAGAGTTCATGATTATATACACCTGGAAAATCCTAGAGGGACTAGTACCGAACTTGCACACGAAAATCACTCACTACGAAAGCAAAAGACTTGTACTATTATAAACCAATGATTTTATTAAACCAAGCTTGTACTATTATAAACCAATGATTGTTTTGTTAAACCAAGCTTGTACTATTATAAACCAATGATTTTGTTAAACCAAGCTTGTACTATTATAAACCAATGATTGTTTTGTTAAACCAAGCTTGTACTATTATAAACCAATGATTTTGTTAAACCAAGCTTGTACTATTATAAACCAATGATTGTTTTGTTAAACCAAGCATGTACTATTATAAACCAATTATTTTTTTTGTTAAACCAAGCTTGTACTATTATAAACCAATAATTTTTTTGTTAAACCAAGCTTGTACTATTATAAACCAATGATTTGGTTAAACCAAGCTTGTACTATTATAAATCAAAGATTTTGTTAAACCAAGCTTGTACTATTATAAACCAATGATTTTTTTGTTAAACCAAGCTTGTACTATTATAAACCAAGGATTGTTTTGTTAAACCAAGCTTGTACTATTATAAACCAATGATTTTGTTAAACCAAGCTTGTACTATTATAAACCAAGCGAGTGTTGCATCAACCAAAGAAAAAAGAAAAGTTTATAATTATAACCTTAATTTTTAAAGGGGAGGTAAGCCGCTGTTGGTGGTCACGTGACCGCCACCCGAGTCACGTGACCGCCACCCGAGTCACGTGACCGCCACCCGAGTCACGTGACCGCCACCCGAGTCAGCAAACATTTGTCCTGCTTCCTGACAAATCTCAAGGAAATTCACTTTCAACATTCCAATAATATATATATATATATATATATATATATATATATATATATATATATATATATATATATATATATATATATATATATATAAACATGAATATTTCCAAAGTTAAATGAAGGTGTTTAATTAGTGTTGGGTGAATCATTAAAAATTTGCTTAACACATTGGCTGAAAAATATAAACATATCTGACAAAAATTAAGAAAACAACGCAACTGTTTTTAAGGTAATTTATTTTTCTTTCTGCCTGGTGCCTCAAGACACTGACTGATAAAGCCACTCATGCAGACAGAACACACACATGAGAGGGAATGTGAATTGTCAAGATGCTACCTAGATAGCACTTCTGTTTTTCAGTGTTGGAAGGAAAGAAAACGTCGAGGTAAAGTCAATACTCTGTTGTGAGAGTAGGTATGGCAAGGCTGAGCAAGTTAGCAGTCAGTAATGCTAGTAATGTAATAGGAAGGATCAGGAGCTGAACATTAAACACAGCAAACACAAGTATCACCGAGTTTATATTATAAATGGGAGACACACAAAAAACAGTCTTGGTTCACTTACACTGGACTTTAAGAAAGACAGCATTGCTCTGGCCGTCTCCCTCGATGTTAGAAGCAACACAAGTGTACAGACCAGAGTGTTGACGACGTATTCGTTGTATCACAAGACTCTGGTTGCTGACGATAACCCCCACTGACACGTTGTGTTGCACCTGCACTCCCTGCAACACCAGCAACACACACAACAAGCAAATAATGGTTATTTGGATTAATTTATATTGTACATTAAATGTCAATTATTGAAATGGAAAAGCTTGTAGAGATAAGAGGAAGGAAAGATGAAGAAAAACAAGATGGAAGAGAATAAGAAGAAAATAGAAGAGAGAATGGATGACATCGAAAAAGTAAGGATTTAGCTGAAAAATATTAAGAAGTATTTCCGTGGAATTGCAAGTTCTTGATCAGATAATAACTGCAACTTTATCTAAACTTTCTCAATAATACGTAACTCAGTGAAGTTTGGGAAAACTGTCTTGATCACAATGATTTCAAGAAGATAGATTCTTTAGACAGATCTCACGAGATCGTAATGATGCGATTGTAAACAAACCAGGGAACTGATGACTGGTGTGAGTTACAACACTCGCCTACCATGGATGACTGGTGGTGTGAGTTACAACACTCACCTGTCATGGATGACTGGTGTGAGTTACAACACTCGCCTGCCATGGATGACTGGTGTAAGTTACAACACTCGCCTGCCATGGATGACTGGTGTGAGTTACAACACTCGCCTACCATGGATGAGTGGAGTTACAACACTCGCCTGCCATGGATGACTGGTGTGAGTTACAACACTCGCCTACCATGGATGAGTGGAGTTACAACACTCGCCTGCCATGGATGACTGGTGTGAGTTACAACACTCGCCTGCCATGGATGACTGGTGTGAGTTACAACACTCGCCTGCCATGGATGACTGGTGTGAGTTACAACACTCGCCTGCCATGGATGACTGGTGTGAGTTACAACACTCGCCTACCATGGATGAGTGGAGTTACAACACTCGCCTGCCATGGATGACTGGTGTGAGTTACAACACTCGCCTACCATGGATGAGTGGAGTTACAACACTCGCCTGCCATGGATGACTGGTGTGAGTTACAACACTCGCCTGCCATGGATGACTGGTGTGAGTTACAACACTCGCCTACCATGGATGACTGGTGTGAGTTACAACACTCACCTACCATGGATGACTGGTGTGAGTTACAACACTCACCTGCCGTGGATGACTGGCGTGAGTTACAACACTCACCTACCATGGATGACTGATGTGAGTTACAACACTCACCTACCATGGATGACTGGTGTGAGTTACAACACTCACCTGCCATGGATGACTGGTGAGAGTTACAACACTCACCTGTCATGGATGACTGGTGTGAGTTACAACACTCACCTACCATGGATGACTGGTGTAAGTTACAACACTCACCTGCCATGGATGACTGGTGAGAGTTACAACACTCACCTGCCATGGATGACTGGTGAGAGTTACAACACTCACCTACCATGGATGAATGGTGTGAGTTACAACACTCACCTGCCATGGATGACTGGTGAGAGTTACAACACTCACCTGCCATGGATGACTGGTGAGAGTTACAACACTCACCTACCATGGATGAATGGTGTGAGTTACAACACTCACCTACCATGGATGACTGGTGTGAGTTACAACACTCACCTACCATGGATGACTGGTGTGAGTTACAACACTCACCTGCCATGGATGACTGGTGAGAGTTACAACACTCACCTACCATGGATGACTGGTGAGAGTTACAACACTCACCTACCATGGATGACTGGTGTGAGTTACAACACTCACCTACCATGGATGACTGGTGTGAGTTACAACACTCACCTACCATGGATGACTGGTGTGAGTTACAACACTCACCTACCATGGATGACTGGTGTGAGTTACAACACTCACCTACCATGGATGACTGGTGTGAGTTACAACACTCACCTGCCATGGGTTCAAGTAGTTCTTGTTTCCTGAATTCTTTAACCAATATGTTCCAAAAACGCGATTCTAAAAGCTTAGAGATCTCCAGGTAATACTAGAAAGTACTGCCCTTCTAGCATCCAGCCTGTTACTGGGTTTTCGTAACAAGCAGTCAGTATCCTGGTCCAAGTATCCATTAGAATTCAATAAGAATTAATAGTGCTTCAGGATTACAACTGGTAGGCTACTAACTAGATAAATTAAAATTTAATAAATTTATTAATTAGGTTGTCTAGGCGTATATCAAATTAAACCAATATCAACAAAATAATAATAATCACTTCTCTCGTGTACAGCATTATTGTGCTGAAAGCACATATCACATTTATAATTCTTAAGTACCGTCTGGTACATTAACATTTAATAAGATATTACATATATGTACAATTAAGTTTGTGTATGTGTGTAAGTGCTCTAAGAAGTTCGCTATGTCTCACGACTCGACTAGACTTTAACAAGTGACTGACAAAGTCCTCACATAAACTAACTTCTTGACCAACTGGAAACCAGAACAGTCTGCTTGAATAATAAAAAGAATGCTAAGCCCAATAGCAATATAACAAGCAACAGCGACACCGAATCAGGAACAAGGGATAATATAACGACACTAAGTAGGGACCATCAGCAGATCCTCAAGTCACAAAACTCCCATACTACTGAATCTAAGTTCAGCATAAGAAAATCCCCGACTGTGATAATACACAGATACCAGTACAAGTTAGGTCAGAAGCTACAGCTCAGGACCTGAGTTGCTCAGAGTGTCTAAGAGAGAGACACCCTCAGTACAACGTCGAAAATCACTAAGTCTATACAATGTTCTGTGAACAGTCTCACAGAACCTACAACAATAATGAGACAGAGACGATCTTCCAACAAGAGCCAATAAGGGAGAGTTAGGCACTTGTCAGGAATACGGCCAACCACCAAGAGAGTCTAGACCAGACTGAATACTTCAGGCGAGGTGTGATCATCTCCCCTCAATCACGTGATAGCTCCGTGGACAGTTGCTGCCCAACAACAACGAGAAGCCGGCAGAGTAACGAGCAATGAGCGATAATTACAGTAGTTAGACAATCAAGACTTGATCTATGAGCACATAATATATGAAGGTAACATCCTCCCTAACAACATAACTAAGTTAAATAATAATATAAAACAATATATTTACGATTTAGCTATTATCGCAAATATAAGCAATATAAAATTATATGAAAAGGTAATATACATTATATACATATACATAATATATATCATATACATTGTAACCCATTCAGGGGTTGCAACACAATATTTTAGCATAGCTATGAAAAACACCTCAAATAAATGCCTGAGCGTTTAGTTATCCACAACTTTACAGATGACTATATAGTAGGAACACTGAAGACTGAGGGTGGTGATAGCAGTGATGTACAACCCTCCAATAAATAACAAGAGACCAAGACAAGAATATGTCGAAAACAACAAAGCAATAGTGATTACACTAGCTGAGGTGGCCAGAAGGGCCCATATGGGCAGGGCAACACTACTTATCACAGAGGACTTAATCCACACCGGAGAACCTGGATCCACTTGCAGGACCAGAAACGTGGAGGACTAAAGTGCTGGAGGCAGTACTAGAAAATATTATGCACCAACATGTAGGGCCACAACCAGAAAGAGACAACATGAACCAGGAAGGCTGGACCTCATATTCACACAGTGATTATGACAGAATAATACACTTGCAAGGCCACTCAACGCTGGTGACTACATGGTTCAAAGTTTCGATTACCTTGTAGAAATAAATGTGCAGAGAAAAACAGCCTTGAAGGAGGTGAGAAACAAAGCTTCAAAAATGGGACTACACATGCATGAGACACTTCTTCAGTGGCGTACAGTGGAAAAGAGAATTAGAATAAAAGACGGTGAATGATATGATGGAACAAGTAACACAATGTGCAGGGAGGCAGAGAAGTTCATACTCAGGAACAAAAGAAGTAATGCGAAGACCAGAATGAGCCCATGGTTCATCCGGAGGTACACAGAGGCGAAACTTAAATATACTAGATCGTGGAAAAAATATAGAAGGAAAAGAATTCGGGAAAGCAAGGAGTTGAGCCGAAGAGCCAAAAAGAATATTCACGGATGAAAAGAGAGGCTTAAAGAGAGCTTAACAATGTCTTAGCACCGAAAACTAAATATGACCCTAAGTGTTATAGAGCCACATCAGGAGGCAAACAACTGTAAAGACCCAGGTAATGAGACTGAAGAAGGAAGGGAGCTCTTAAGGAATAACCAGGAAATCTATGAGAAGCCTAGCAAAAAATTTAGGGAAACAGGAAGGCTATGAGTGCACCAGTAAGCACTTGACAGTACATGCAACATGGGAAGAGACGAAGAAGCTATTGTGCGAGCTAGACACCTCGAAGTCAATTGGACCAGATACTATCTCTCTGTGGGTCCTGAGAGAGGGATCAGAGGCACTGGGTGTACCACTAGCATTAATCTTCAAAACGTCAATAGACAGGGCAACTACCAGACGTGTGGAAGATCACAGAATTAGTCCCAATTTATAAGAAAGGGGACAGACAGGCAGCGTTAAGCTACAGACCAGGGTCACTGACATACACAGTATTTAAGATTATGGAGAAGATTATCAGAAAAAAGTGTTGGAGCACCTAGAGAGGAATAATGGGTTTATACACGACAACCGGCACGGCTTTAGATACGATAAATCCTGTCTCACGAGGTAACAAATAATATGAGAGAAATGGATAGATTGCATTTTGTGGGACTGTAGGAAGGCTTTTGACACAGTACCACACAAGCTACTGGTGAAAAAGGCATAGAAGTAGGTAAGAATAATGTGGAAGGTACTACAGTGGAAAGTAACAACGAAGGACTGGCCGTGAAGAGGTGTTGGAGCGGGTACATGTAACGAGTGGAGTTCCACAAGGATCTTCACTAGAACTGGTACTATTTCTTGTATACACGAATGACTGAAGAGATAGAGTCCGAGATAATCCTGTTCGCAGACGATGTATCATGATACTAATAAGGAGATTACAAGCAGACGTGGACCAGGAAAAATTGCAAATAGACAGGCTGGTAGGTAAGACACATAGGCAACAGTTAGGCAACTTTATTCCGAAACGTTTCGCCTACACAGTAGGCTTCTTCAGTCGAATACAGAAAGTAGGCAGGGGCAGTAAAGATGTGAAGACGATGTAATCAGTCCATCACCCTTGAAGTGATTACATCGTCTTCACATCTCTACTGTTCCTGCCTACTTTCTGTATTCGACTGAAGAAGCCTACTGTGTAGGCGAAACGGTTCGGAATAAAGTTGCCTAACTGTTGCCTATGTGTCTTACCTACCAACCTGTCAGTATTGTATACCATTTTGATGTTGATCTTGTCAGACACTGCAACACATGGCATCTTGGTACAGAAAACACCTTGGACAACCTTTTCAAGTGAGAATTGTTGGATCTGAGAGGGACCTGACCTCTCAGTGGCTACATTCTCACTACTACTACTCTGCACCTCTCCTTCCGACAGTATTTAAGTCTCCGCACTGTCGCTTGATCTTCAGATAGTTCCTGACTATGGAACTGAACTTCTCCAGGCTGAGGGACTGACAACCTCAAATTCTACGACTTCAAGGGTGATGGACTGATTACATCGTCTTCACATCTCTACTGTTCCTGCCTACTTTCTGTACTCGACTGAAGAAGCCTACTGTGTAGGCGAAACGTTTCGGAATAAAGTTGCCTAACTGTTGCCTATGTGTCTTACCTACCAACCTGTCGGTATTGTATACCATTTTGATGTTCATTGACAGGCTGCAGATCTGGTTATGAAGTTATGAAGTTTGTGGAAAGGCAAAGAAGGCCGCAGATAGAGTACAGGCAAAGGATGCAACCTTCACTCAAGAAGGACCCCAGGATGAGTATCTTACCGAGGATATCCCTTGAGACGCACATCAGCCAAACTACTGCTGCACCAAATATGTGTATCTGGAAAATCTAAGTCTAGTTTTGAGAAATCTAAGTAAGGAGTCATTCACGACACTGTACACGGTGTACTTCAGGCACATGTTGCAGTATGCAGGTGAGAGTTCCAGTATGGAACCCACACCTGCGGAAGCAGATGAACCACCATGATGACTGCTACTTTTGTATGACTAAAGTAGCTGGATTCAACAAGACTAAAGATCGCATAATATACCCAAATGTACTCCTTCAGCAAT